>NW_013953565.1:0-34524 GCF_001266775.1 Austrofundulus limnaeus
CACACACACACACACACACACACACACTTTCATATCGAATGCATTGCTGCAGCACAATGAAGGCTGTGCTCAAATGCACGCTGACCCGACATGGAGGGAGTGTGTTACAGATGTCAGCATGAGGTTACGGTGACACACGGCTGAACATGCCAAACAGTGGAACATAATACCGCAGCGAGGGAGAGGAGAGCAGCTCCTACAGCCTCCTTACAGACACTACTTAAGAGGGGAGGACACGAATGACAGAGGGAAAGTGAGGTGAGAAGTCCTCCCTACTTCACGGTGATGGGAGCGTCTCCGCTGCGGTTGGTGTAATTCACGACAGCGTTGAAGGACTGATTGACCCACTGCCAGAACACGACTGCTGGAGTCGTCCTGCAAAAAAACAAACAAAAAAAAAAAAACAAGAAAACAGTGAGTCAACGGAAGTGCAATTACACAACTCTTTTTAGTTTTTTGGACCTGCTAATTTGCAGCAAACAAAATTTTATGCAAACCATTAACACTGTTGTAGAAGAGCATACAAGTTCAACACAATCTACAAGTGAGATATTTGTAATTTGAATGCACACTAACTGCAACTTAAACTAATCTTTCACAGAATAGCCTGCAATGATTCATCCTTTACCAGGAATTTTACTTTCATTAACATTTCCGTGCTCAAGATAAAGACGTGTTAGTCATGTCGTTAGATTAGACGTCACATGGGTTTATACTTTACTCAGCATCAAAACATGATAAAGAGATTTAATAATCTGCACTGCAGCAAATATCTACAGGAACGTAAGTGAAATATTGAGTTGTCATTAATCTAATTTCAACTTGACTAAGTTGTTTTACACTTTAAAAAAAATAAAAAAGAAGACTCACAAACTATCTGAGATTTTAGGATATTTATAATAACATTAGTTTGTCTAACTACACTTAAGCTTCCAACAGGACAGTTTTATAAAATAATGAGCTTTAAGCGTTAAACTGGTTGACATTCATCAGATATTTGTACCTTCAATAAAAATTTTAACAGGTGGAATAAATACACTGTCTACACTTATTTGTGTGAATCTGAATTTTGAAATGTTGGCGCCCTCTAATGGAGAAATGTAGACATTTATCATCTAGCTGCTTCATAATTAAAAATATTCATAAAACGTATAAAAGTATAAAAATATGTCAAAAACTATAAAACAAAAAAGTATAAAAAAAGATAAGATGATGTAACTTTTAAAAATATTTAATAAATGTCATGAGCACAAATGCATGAACTTTAAAACCTGCATTATTCCATAAACACACATTATTTTAGTTTTAATGGATTGCGTACTTTCTTTTTTCACGACAGTGTTTATCCAGTGTATACACTTTCTAACTTATTTCATCAAATTTCTTTACAAGCAAAATATTTTTCGGATAACATAAAAACCTTTTCGTATTTATTTATTTTTTGATGCTTTTAAAAAAGAAAAAGGTTGGGGAGGGAGTTATCAGTTTTCAGCAGTTAGGATGACATTTTTCTTTCTATAAGAGGATTTTCACTGTGTGCAGATTAAACTATCTTTATACTCAGCTGTATTGCAGTTCACACTGCAGTCAAGCAAGAATGGTAACGCATCAGTTTGTTAAAATGTGATTATGTAACTGTAAACAAAATCGTTTTTATAATGTGCAGCTGTTAGAACCTCTGCTGGTACCTGTAGAAGGTGAGCATGCAGCCTGTGATGGACATGTTCATTGGCACCTGAGCAGACATCCGGCCGATCACAAACATCTTCTCTCCCGTGTCGGGGTGGAAGGCAGAGTCATAAACATATTTGGCTCTCCAGAGTTCATCCTCTGTCAAGCCAGGTTTTACAACCCCTGCTCTGAAACAAAAGAAAAACAATAGAAAGAGTGGTGCTTTTTGTCCGTCTAACATTTATGCTGAAAACGTGTGTTGAGCCAACCATTTAGTTTTACATCACTGAAAAGAAAAACCTGCATCAAGCAGCATCACAAGTTTAAATTTACGCATTCTTTCGGACTCCATCCATCTCCTGAGCTCACCTGTAGTTCTCCACGATCACTTTGGCCTCCTCGAGAGTCTCAGAGGACAGCAGGACGTTCCTGGGGTCTGTGACCATGAAGAAGTGCTTGGCACGCCCCATGAAGGTCCCTTGGTCCCATCTTGGCTCCTTAATGTTTATGCCAAGGGACAACTCTCCAGACATCCTAGTTCTGGTCTAAAAAGTGGGAAAAACTGTTAATTTGTTGCGCACAAAAAAAGGGGGGGATTTTATTTTCTGAGAACTTCAATTCAACAAAGCATTAACTAAAGAGAAGACAATCTTTTAAATATTTTTGTCATTTTGATTTGCTAGTAAAATTATTATAATAAACAACTGTGCCACATATAAGCTCTGCTGTCACAGAGAGCTTCCCCCAACACTACCGGCACTCCACCTGTCACGTGGTTATTTCTGCCAAAATGACCCCTTGTAGTATTTTCTAACCTGTTTTACAGGTTTACCAGAAATAATTAACTTGTTTTGTGTTTTACATGTTGTTTTCTTCTTTCAATACAACATTTATTACTAATAAAATGGCTTGTGACAGTTGTGACTGCAAGCTCAAGATTAAAAAAATAACTACAAGCAACAAATTCATGAGTCTAGAGTAGTGATAAATTATAACTAAAACGCAGTTAATAAGACTAACACACAACTAGCGCTTACTAAGATGTATTATAAATGTGAAAACAGCCATGGTTGAACAGTGTGACTTCTTCATGGTTTAAACAGAAGATGAGGCAGTTATGTATGACAGATGGGACTGGAGGAGTATCAAAATGCTACTCTCTTAGCAAAGTAGCCAAAAAGCTAACAAGTTACCCTAACAGTACCGACGAAACTCACGCATTGGATTACGTAAACAGTACGTCAGAACTATAAAACAAACATAAATTCCCACCACTTTTAATGTTACGATAGATTGATCGAAACATTTACAAACAACAGCCAGCAGCTCGCGGCTAGCCAGATGATGATTCGCACAAGCTAATGCTAGCACAGTTAGCTAAGGGAGAGCCCATTTCGAAACGAAGTAAAAGTGAACTTATTCGGAATGTGGTTGAAAATATTCAGATAAAATCCCAAGGTCAATACCAAAACGTACCTGTTATAATACCTTTGTTTTTTTTTTTCAAAATGTATGACCTCTCAATATCACAGCGCCACCGGGTGGACCTACGATGCCTTAAAGTACTCTTGAAAAAAATTGTAAAATACAACTTTATCCCCGGGTAGAGCTGGTTAAATTAACCTAAGAGGATTTTATTTGGTAGAATTAATTGACAAAAGGTCCACATACTTTTATAAGAGCTACTGAAAACTTTTGTACAAAATAAATTGATGGAACGTATCTCGCACAAACAAATGTTTACATTCTTGAAGCACTCGGAATTAGAACTGTTGACACGTAACACATCCTTTTGTCATATTAGGCAACAAACAGGAAATATATTATGTTGATATCGCATAAGAAATTCAATAAAAATTAAAATAGCATGGCTATATTAAATAATTGAAGTTAAATAATGAGGTTTTTGGATGTTACGCGAATGCAACACCATGCAGGGACACGAAGGAGGCGGGGTTTGTCAAGAGGAAGCTGAGTAGGTGTGGGAGAGAGGGAGACACATGATTGGTTAAATTAGTTCAGTGGCTTGACGTCATTTTACTCTCGAGTTTTTTTTAAATTGTAAACCAGGCTCTTGAAAAGCTTTGCTGAGATTTGTAAATGTTTGCAGTTTGTGTTATAGTTTGAAATAAAATAAATAATATTTCTTTGCAGCGTGACTACAATTTTCAAGCATGGTTGACATGTTTAGGTTTAGACATGTCCAATCGTGTTTTAAAGAAACCAGATATTAATGTTTGAAAAATAACGAAATAATGAACTGTAAATGATATCCATAAGGATAAATATGGCAAAGCTCCTAAGAAAGGTGTCATAAATTTTAATCTGTATGCTGTAAAGTTGGCCACTAGGTGGTGCTGTTTATCCAACTTTCTAAGAATCAAGTTTCATCAATATTTCTGCAGCTCGAAGACATGCAAAGTTTCAGAAAAGTACATTTTTTGACTAGTTTTGTTAAAACACACTGGAATAGACACACATGTTTGCGTAACAAGAGCCTAATCATCCCTGCACAGCTGCAGGAGCTTTCATAACGAGCTTACACCTCCTAAAACAACAATGGTCTCCTGGAGAACAGATGAGGAGGCGCTAATCCTCCAGAGGAGTTCAATAATGCGCCTGAAGAGGAGCAGGAAGCAGCTCCAACAAGGACCCAGCAGGTAAAGGTTTCTTATCTTTACTTAAAATACATTTATTTTTATTACGAATGGCAGTATTTCACTCCTGAAAAAGTTTAAACTTAGACCGAAATTTAACTACATAGACCGTCGTGGAGGGGATATTGTTGTCTATATAAAGTTTGTTTACAAGTTGTTCTAAATTGTGTTGTTGTTGGTCGTAGTGGGAAGTTAAACGTGAACAGACAAGGTGAAGTTGTTGTGACGTCTCTGTCCTTGGTGCTGAACACAGCAGCATTTTTAATATGTACATGCTGAGTCAGCAGCGCTTTTTGTAACCTAATTCAGCTACATCTACATAATTTGTGCTATTTTATTCATTCATATGTCAAAACCTTCAGCTCATTCAGGAGATGGCTGCTCCAACTTCTGTAGTTTTTATTCTTTTAGTGGTTTTAACTTTAACTGCAATCATTTTTCTAAAAAAATACACTGAAATCTGCTTCAGCTGTACTCTATTTTTGTCTTATTGAGCCACTCTTATTTATAGCTACCATTCTGCTACTTTTGCTGACCATGTGCCACTTTTAGTGACAGTTTTACTCTTACCTTGTAGCTTTGATGCTTTTATCTAAACTATTGCTACAATATGTTAAGTAACTTTTAGCTGCTTTAAGCTTCTAGCTACAATTTTCTACCTCTAGCTTTAAGCTGTCCTATTGCTAATTTAAGCTGTTAGTGTTTTGCCATTTTTTGGTAGCATTTTGCTTCTTTTTAGCTTTTAGATAGCACTTTGTTACTTTTAGCTTTCAGCTGTTTTGCTTTTTTTAGCTTTAACAAGCTGCGCCTTCTTTACCAAATTCCAGCAGTCATTCAGCACTCAGTACAACTTTTTAACAGAAAACACAGCATCTTTAGTTTTTTGAAGAGCCAAAGTTTTGGAGACCGCAAACCTTTTTTTGAATGCTGGACCACATTTAGTAAATTCCTACATCTCATATGCAACACCTGAGGCTACTTATCACCACATTTCTTTTTTCTTTTCACAGGCGATATCCATTTAATTAAACATGACCCAAGAGGACTCGACATGCTCTGCCAACTGCTCCACAGACGGGTCCGTCTTCTCAGATGCAGCTCTTGCAAATAAGGCTGTAATGAGATGGTTTCAAAGAAGATGAGTGGATTACATCGTCTTTCACCTACAAATGTTAGGAATCAGTCTTGGGGTGTACTTTTTGGTCATGATGGACTCATTTTTCACATCCTTAATCTGTTTGCAAACAGTTTCAGAGAAGATCTGCATTCTTACCCATATAAATCACATGCTCCATGCACCACTTCCAGTATTCCGTAAACTAGTTTGGTCCCAACAAGGCCAAAACACTCAGTTGTTTTAAACCCATCTGCTCCCCCTGAACCCCAGCCTGCAGCGCCTCCATCCTGACAGGTGAACCCAGACACCCCTGTGCCTGGATGACTAAAGGAAGTGCTTCCAGACACCCATCATGGCCGACTCGTTTCACTCTCCGTCCTGGAGAGAGATGACAAACGGAGGCGGGCACCCCCACTTCAACATCGGAGGCCAGGGCGGGGGTTCCCAGAGCACCACGCGCTACATGCTGAAGAAGCAGCAGCGCTACAGACGCAGGTCCTCCTCGCCGATGGGCAGGGTCATTCTCATCAACGCGGATGTCGACGGTGAAGTTTCAGCGTGACAACATTTTACACTTAACTTATCAATCAGTGCTTGTCTTGAGTGATACTTTTGTCTTGGTTTGTGTATTTCCAGGAGGGGATGACAGTGAAGACATCCACACAGTGACAGTAGATAAGAGCCCAGATGGGCGTCTTGGTTTCAGTGTCCGCGGGGGTTCTGAGCATGGGCTGGGCATATTTGTCAGCAAGGTCGAGGATGACAGCTCTGCGGGTAAGGACTACGGAAAGCCAAAGGTGCCACAAAACGCCACTTTACAACACGTATTTGTCGAGCTGAGTTTTGTCTCCGTTTCGCAGCGCAGGCTGGGCTGACAGTGGGCGACAAGCTGGTGGAGGTGAACGGGGTCAGCCTGGAGAGCATCACCATGAGCAGCGCGGTGAAGGTCCTGACGGGCAACAACAGGCTGAGGATGGTGGTGAGACGGGTGGGGAAGATCCCCGGCATCCGCTACTCGAAGGAAAAGACCACGTGGTGAGAGGAGGCCGCTCAGACTTTTTCATGCACATTTATAGATTTTAAACTCTTCATGAGCCTACTGCCCTCTTTAGCTCCCTCTGGTTCTGGTTCTCTCTCTTTTGGGGGATCTACTCTATCTTGGTTTCATGTGGCAGCAGTGGATGGATTACTGCTGTGACCTTTATGGCACTTTTGATTAACCAATACTGACAGATTTGAGTGCAGTGGCTAGAGCAGCAGTGAAGTCTTTTTGCACGTGTGCACAGGGTGGATCTAATTCACCGGCGGATGGTGGTGGAGGAGACCGGTCGGACGCCATCGGAGACCGGTTCGGACAGCGCTCTCCGCCGGATCATCCACCTTTTCACCACCTCGGACGACTACTGCCTGGGCTTCAACATCAGAGGAGGCAAAGAGTTTGGACTTGGCATTTATGTCTCAAAGTATGAACACAAACGCAAGAGTTGAAGCGTGTCACTGTTGAAAGGGAAATTTGGAGCAAATAAACACAATTAACGCAGTGATTAACAGACGTCTATATCGCCGACGTGGGTTTGTCTGTATAAGCCTGAACGTCTGTCTTCTCTTCAGGCTTGACCCGGGTGGGCTTGCAGAGCAGCACGGCCTCAAAATGGGGGATCAGATACTTGCAGCCAACGGGGTGAGCTTTGAAGACATCACCCACAGCAATGCAGTGGAGGTCCTGAAGAGCCACACCCACGTCATGTTGACCATCAGGGTGAGAGGAAATCACCTCAGTGTCAAATTTAAAACCATGTACGTCTTAGAAAGGGATTAAAGCTAGCTTGCAACGACATTTTGTGTGAGGATGTGTGCAGGCAGACCCAGGGTGCAGGCAAAAATCCAAAAAGTTAACAAAAAGATTTATTAAGCAAACAAAAAAAGCTGGCAAGGCAGCTCAAATACTTCTAGGCAACAGGAGGACACCACAGGCTGGGGGGAAGCAGCACAATGAACCAACAAACACTGAAGACAGGACACAATATAAAGAAACACACAACAAGAAACACCTGGAGCAGACACAAGAGGAAACAGGTGAACGAGGGCGGGCTGCAGGGCAGAGAAACACAGGGAAACACTGAAACACTGAAAAGGAAAATAAACACAGATTATGACATTTTGTGCTTCAAGCATGCTTACACAAAGCATATTTCTAATAATTAAATTATCTCTTGCTACTTTTTATCATTGTTTTCAGCAAATTATTCACTTAGACGGCATGTAGCAACAAAAACACATGTTTGATTTATTCTATTTTGAGCAAAACGGTTGTAAAAGACGACCAGTTTTGCTATAACAGAATAAAAACAAACAACAACAAAAAAAAAACATACCAAGCAAGGCAGTTTAGCTTGTAAATAAACTTAACACAAAAAGAAAAGAATATTGTGTTTGGTAGCTTATTTCTTTGTTGTAACGATGCTTCTTGGCAATAAAACTTAAACCTGTTCGTTTTTTAATGGTGCCACATTTGTAAGGAACATGCATTTGTGGGATGAGCAGTAGAGCTGAGTATGTGGGCTGCGTAAATCTGCTAAATCTCTACCAAACAGCTTTTTTTTTTACTGTTGCTATTGACACTTGTTTTGAGCTTCTGGTACCCCCAGGTGCTGCCACTCATAAAATTTATTGCCAAGAAGCATCACTAAATAAATAAGCTATTAAACACAAATTTCCTTACACTTTGTGCTAAGTATATATACAGTATATAGGTAAAATGATCCATTCAGTAAAGGCTTACTAAAGATTTGTCTTTCTGTAAGTTATTTTGTGTAAATTTACCAGCTGGTTGGATATTTGAGTGCAGATACTTAATAAATGTTAACCAACACTAGTTCTTCTAAGTAAGACAGACCCTGCTGAACAGACAGCTTCAGTTTCCCCCATAAGTATCTATGTTTGCATGCCTGTCTGTAAGACCACGCCACTTAACCCGTGTCATTTTGGATAAAGGAATCATGCATGTGTGTGTGAGTGTGTGTGACTCATTTTACTCCTCTGATCTCAGGTTCCATGTGTGAAAAACAGCCAGGGAGAACGTTCATTATTTAAAGGCAGGCTGGGATCAGGTTATAATCAACAGAAAGCCTAATTTTATGACTTCACGGTGTCCTGTATTTGACCCGCTTATAGATTAGAGACATGTATAGCAGAGCAGGGATTAACCTCGGTTATTAAACTCTCTCACACCTGGACAGCCAAGGTTCGGAGATAAACCACGAGAGTTATCGCTTGGAATTAAAGCTGTGCATTGTCGAGGCAAATAATTACTCCAAGCACAGATAAATCCTTTATTCTGAGTTTAATCTGAGATATTTTTGGTACACTTGAGGGTTTGAGAAGAGGGATCCTCTAATCTTAACTCAAGTACATTCTTCACATCTACATGTTGGTAATCTTTTCATAAACACAAAAGCTTAAAGTGCCCGTGACATCAATTTTTTGTAAAATCAATCAAATGTCATTTTGGACAGATAATATTGATAACATATTGCAAAAAATATAATTAGAAGAATTCACACCGCTGAGATGTACAGTTGTTAAGATATTTACATGTGAAGTAACAGGAAATGATGTCAAAGGGGAATGTTTGCATATAAACAGGACATACAGTAGCTAAAATGGTAACAACGCAGAGCTGGATCTGATGTTTTTTATTATTATTATTTTGAGTCACTATCAGAGAGAGATAAAGAAGAGTCAAAGTTCAAATAATATTTCAACAAACAAAGACCAGGGAGGACTATATTTCTGAAAGAGTTCCCCTTTTATGTCACTTCCTGTTTCACTTTGGCTCAACCAAATTCAAAAGAAAATATGTGACAAAACAGGTAAAATGGTGTGAATTATGCCAAGTTTCTTAAATATAAAGATGCTTTATTTGACTTTTTTTGGATTTGATATTTGCACGTCACAGGCTCTTTAAGTTTTTTTATGCAAATCATCAAGAAAACCTACTGACATCTTGTGTTCTAACACTGCCACATCTTGCTGAAATATCCATCCATCCATCCATCCATCCATCCATCCATCCATCCATCCATCCATCCATCCATCCATCCATCCATCCATCCATCCATCCATCTTCTGTATACGCTTCTTCCTTTTCAGGGTTGCGTGGGTCTTGCTGAAATATATTTATTTATTTTATTTTATTTTTCCACAGGAAGCTGGGCGGTACCCCGCCTACAAGGAGATGGTGGCAGAGTACGGCTGGCTGGATAAATGTATGAAAAACAAAACACAACAGATTTGACGTAAAGAGAATAGGTTTGAACAACCGATAGGTTATTGTTGGTTACATGTAATCTAATGTGTCCCAGCATATTAGACTGTTGGACCAAAGCATGTTCTGACACCTGGTTCAACAGGTTGTGAAAAAATAACTTATTCAATGTTCATTTCTAATGCATTAAAGGACATGAGGTTTGGATCGAAACAAAGCAGATTGTATAAAACTAGAGAATATTTGTTAGAGTTTGAGTTTCACACTAATCCAGTATACTCGTGTTTATGAATTGTTTTCCACAGTAGCCAACGGTGGCCCTGCACCATCTTCACATGGTTCAGACTCCAACTCCTCCGTGTCCTCCCTGTCCTCCAGCACCCCCCTCAGCTCCCTCAGCGGACTCTCCCAGGTCCTTTTCCCTCCTGTCTTCGGCTCCGAGATGGTCGACGTTGCCATCTCCACAGAGGACCGCTCCAGACGTCCGAGTGGCTCCGAGCGCACCGCTGACACCGCCATGCAGACTGAACCTCACGTTCCAAACGTCCCGGACCGCCAGCCGCCCAACAGGCCCGACTCTGACAGGCCGGCCGGCACAGAAACCAGGCGGACCGTCGGTGAAACGGTTCTGCTGAGGGACACGGTCATACGTGGGAAAGGAGAGGGGCCGAAGGACGCGGGAGCCAGGGACGGAGGGCGAGGCCGGGCGAGGACGTTGTCGGCTGGTGGCCAGGATGCCGAGAGACACTCGCCTAAAACGCAAGCTCTGATGGCGCTGAGCAAACCACGCAAGCCAATTCGACGCTCCCAGAGCCACATCACCGAGTCAGGTGGGATCTGAACTCAAACTGAAAAAAATCCCAGTTGAGTTTTAATGAATCACTTGTGGCGTCCTCCCAGAAAGTAAGCCTGACTGATGTGGTCAATTAAACTCAGCGCAGATTAATCCTTTTCCTTTAAACTCACTCGTGCTCCTGCGAGAAATGACAAAGGACAAGAACACCGAGAAATATTTGTCCAAGCTTTGCGGGATCAGTTGAGTTATTAGTCTTTCTCTTTCAATTTCTCCAGCTCATCCAGACCTGCAGGACCCGGTGTGCGCCTGGGGCGACTGGATATTTGTTTTATATGCAGAAGCACTTTACTGTAGTGCTTTCAATAAAGGAGGAGGTGGAGGCTGTTCAGATTAGCGTAGCTGCAATTTATCAGAACAAATGTGTTTCTTTCCACACCGATTTACTGCACTGCACAGAGGGGCTGACTAGAAGAGGAATAAACAATTTGTCAGAGCGAAGCATCACCAGCTAACGGTTTAACATGCGGTAGCACAAAGGCTAGTTTTCAACACCAATCACATCCGCAGAATGTCCCGGGGTTGCAGAATTTGCTCTTTTTAACTAATGCAAGTTTCTTTTTATTCAAAGAGACTTAGCCATCTTTGTTTTATTTCACTTTTTAGAGGACAGACAGAAGAAAAAGAGACAGCAGAAGGAGAAAGGATCAGCAGAAGGCAAAACAAACCTGCAGCGCTCCAAAACATTTGTCAACTTGTTGTTCAAGAAGGAGCTCAAAGAGAAGAGTCGCTCCAAGTCGGCGTCTCGCAGTGGTGAGTTTTCTGTCAAAACGCTTCAGCTTCTATTTTCACACAAAGCAAAATAAAGCAGATTGATTTTATATTTACTATTTTAAGACAAAACAGGTAAAACATATAGGCAGCATTTAAATCTTGAACCACTTTCAGGTTAGCAGTTTGAGCTCCCCGATTAGATCACTGTATACAGTTTAAATGTGTTCACTTTGCTGGATTTATTGTTGTGGTTTTAGCTTATCCTGCATGAGGCCAGTTCTCTTTTTGTTACTTTTTAGGCTTTTTTCCTGGTTTGTTTTTATCAGGACCAGTTGTCATTAAGGGCACCAAAGACCAGTCCTAATGGGTTCTGGTCTGGGTTAAGCTAAAGAAACGAATAAAAGACAAAACAATGTCCTAATAGAAACATATAGTAAATAAAGGTGGTGTCAGGTTTCTGTATCAACATCTTTTATTCTGTTTGTGAACCTAACTCTTAGAGAAGGAGCGAAGTCGTCCCTTCCAGCTCTTCGCCTCTCCGAAGGAATCCCGCGCCGGCAGCCCACTGCCCCATCCTGAGACTCTGCAGCACGTGGAGGACATGGCGAAGAAGCTGCTGAGTCCGGATGAGGCGGCTGCCGTGATGAGACACTGTCGGCGGGTGAGCTCAGCTGTTCCCTTTGAAACCCTGAGTGTTCTGTGTTGTTCTCTGTGTTGTGGATCGTTCCTCGGTGACTGCTGTGTTTGGCAGCAGCTGTGGCAAAAGACAGATTCGGACCGACATTTAGAATTAAAATCAAATGCACCAACTCCGATTTTTTTTATTCTATTCATTCTGCTTCTCAACTCCTTCAACAACTTCAGCGTAAAGTCTATTTAGACTTACATTTTAATTAAGGAAAATTAAAGCTTGGATAAAATAAAAAAAAAAACAATGCAATTTCAAGCTCAAGAAAAATACATTGATGCTTTTGAACATATTTTCTGAACAATAAAAATATATGCTCCTTGTTATTATGAACTTTATTCGGTCTTCCAATTTGCGCTTTAATCAAAAAGTTTTCTTGCAGTTTTTATCAGACTGTGTGATCGAGGATTTGGTGCGTCCCCTTCTGGCTATCTTGGATCGTCCAGAGAAGCTGCTGCTTCTCAGAGAGATCCGGTAAACTAAAGATTTAAAAAGAATTTAAAAATGTGTACCGTGAACAAATGAGCTGACAGACTGTGGTTCTGTCCTTTGCAGAATGTTGATCCCGACCACAGAGTTGGGTCGTTTTGACAGCATGGTGATGCCTTTTGAGCTCGAGGCGTACGACATCCTCAAGAGTCGCTCTAGTAAGCCGAAAAACAAACCTCACACCACTTTAGGGTTCATGTTTTCAAGGAATGGGGAAAAAAGTAGACGTCTGACAACTCTGGTGATATCTTTCTTTTTCCAGTGCGCTCTCCAGCCCTGCGCTCGCCTCGCAGTGGAACCCCTCGACGTCACCTCATCACCCCTGTCCCAGGTATGTGATCTGGATCGCTTCCTTTCCCTTTCTTTTTTAAAAAAAAAAACATTTCTCTATTTGTCTAACTAGACCACCTCTAGTCTTTGAGCTACAATTCTCAAATGCGACCTCAGCTCTTAATAACTTACGAAACATTTATGACACCATTATGCTTCCACTCTCTGGTCTCCTGTGCCGGCTTTAAAAGCAGAAGCTTGTGTCACATCTTAAGGACAGAGACATGCAGATCTCGCGCTCGTGACACTTTAATACAAAGATGCTTTAAAGGTGCAGTAGCTAACTTATAAAAATGTATCTTTTGCATATTTTTTAAAAGCTGTCACTATGTCCTGACAGATGCATATGACACATAATCTGTGAAAAAAAACAAATAAAGCTCCTCCCTACAGCCATTTGCAGAAATACACAGCTCCTCTTCAGAAACAGCCAATCAGAGTTAGAGGGTTTGTCTTAATAGTGTCAATCAAGCTGCAGGCTAACTCCACTGTTTTCTTAAAACTGCAGCTTCGTTTGCTTCACCCAAGAGACATTTAGACACAATTAAAGGTCACTGTTGCTTTCTGGGTAATGTAGATGCTGTATTTTAGAAAATATTTTTTAGAAGGAATATGGTTTAGCAAAATGATTGTGAGCAGGGCGTACAACCTGCCACAAAGCAGCGATTTTATTTGAAACTGTCGCAAGAAAATAAAAATATCATGTGTTGCTTTTGAGCTTAAGTGTTTTTTTTAAAGAGCATCTATTATTTGCATTTAAAAGTGGTTCATAAGAGTGATATTTGTTAAAACAAAGGCAGAGTGTGTGTGTGCTGCCCTCTGCTGGTGAGTGTAAATGTGTGAACTAGGGGTTTGAATAATGTGTGTAAATGTAACAGTAGAAAAAGATGAAATAATTGATCATTAAAGCCCTAAAAAGACACTGTATACAGTTTATTTCAATATAAACTTTAGCTTTACAGATTAAAAAAAATATTCACCTAGGCATTTGCGTAGGGCAGGGGTCTGCAACCTTTACAATCAAAAGAGTAATTTCTGCTACTGACACAGGAATAAAATGTGTCCAGAGCCGCAAAATAAGCTACAACTTTGATTATCAACTGGTGGTCTGTGGGTCTTTTCAAGGCCTTTTTGGGATCCTTTACGGCCATTGGAAGTGACATTACAAAACTAAAAATTATATTGCGAATTTTATTTTTTATTGTTATTTTTACCCATCAGGACAAATAAAAAGACTATACTCATGTAAACAAGAAAATACTTTATATAGTTTTTACCTAATTTCATAAAAAATAGTACAACTGAATTATCAGGCTTTTTTTCTAATTCTTATTAAGTAGTTTTTAATATTCTTTAAAGGTAATTCTGATGGATTTGAGAGAAAGACAAAAGTTAGATTATTTAAGTAAACAACAGGCTAGCATAAGCTAACATGTTTTACTTTTTGCATTAATAGTATTGATTTAATAGTATTGATCACGTATTTGCTTACAAATTGAGTTCTGGTGTGGGTATAAAAACAAAAAAAAAAACATTATGTTATGTTTGGTCACATTTTCAAAGAGCCACTGCAGAGGGACCAAAGAGCCCCATGTGGCCCCAGAGCCGCAGGTTGCAGACCCCTGGCGTAGGGGAAATGAACTGAAAATCATCAAAAACACTCTTAAAGCTACAATGTAATGAGGAGACTAAAACTCTTTACTGTGTTTGTTCAGACTACAGGGGTGGATTCCACCTGCAGCCGGTCAGCGACTCTCAGCGCGAGCGTCAGCTGATCGACGAGTTTGAGAGGCTTCGTTTGGCCAGCCAGCAGTCAGGCCACCTGCCGCCGTCCCGTGTCTTCACCCCTCTGCTGGACGTACCCGTGGACAGCTACACCTCCTTCACTGCACGTTCCCGCTCCCCGAGCCCCTCGCCCTCCCACAGTCTCCTCCTCGCAGCGTCGCCCCACAGCGCCCAGCGTGGGTACCGGCCTCACCTCTCCCCGAACAGGAGGGAGAACGGGGCGCCGCGGCACGACGAGGCCTCCCTGTTGTCCGTGTCTGACGGCGGAGAAGGCCTTCGCGAGCGCGGGAGGTCGCCTGTGAGGAACGGTCACGGGAGAGCAAGGAGGGAGGGGAGTCCCGACAGCGTTTACGGGAGACAAACCGGGCAGGAGGGCTACACCGAGGTCAGTGTGCGGGTTCCCTCACAGCGAAGAGGGAGAACCCCTCTGGCTGATGTTTTTGAACCCCAGAGGGAGAGGAGTCCCTCCACAGGCAGAGCTAGTGGTCAGCAGGTGAACGGACCTCCTCAGATTGATCAAAACGTAAAGAGGAGGGAAACTCTGCCTCCTGAGGAATATGAGATCACTTCTTTGACCATCTCCAAGGCCAAGAATTCACTGGGTAAATACATTTATTTAGCGTCTCTGCCTTTTGAACCCAAATGGTGAAATCTGATAGCTGAAGGTTCTGCCCTCGTTCTACTTTTAGAAACTCTAGAAAGCAGAAGTAAACCTGCAGCCGCAGAGCAGAGTGCTTTGTTGGGATAATACTGTACTAAGAGATCTGTAGGATATGACAAACCTTTCAGTGACAGGAGAGGAATTTTAAGGATAGAGGAGAGAAGGTAAAAATCTGTCCTGTTAAATCTCATTAGAGCTCTCACTACTGGGTTTCCTGATCACTTTTGAGGACAGGCTGATTGTAGGCAAAGGCAGTGTTTCAATTTTTAAATAAAAACTAAATGACAACCTGAGATAGAGTGTTACTACATTTAGAAATATAGGCAAAAGAGAGATGAGAGAGCTCATCACTTACAGAAGCAAGCTCTAATTTATTGCATTATAATGACTTAAACATCATGTCCTCTAATTTCACTAATTTGTCCAGATACAAGCAGTGAAAACTACTTTTTTTATTAATAGATTAATTTGTTTCCAGGTATAAGTATCTCTGGAGGTATAGAGTCGAAGATTCAGCCCGTTATAAAGATAGAAAAAGTCTTCCCAGGAGGAGCGGCTTCTACCAACGAATCTCTGAAGGTGAGTGTTCAACCCCCATAAATAAATAACTAAATTAATAAGAATATTAATGAGTTTTAATTTACAAAAGTAAAAAAAGGCATTAAAAAGAATGAATATATTCTCACGTGTCTCTCATAAACATTGAGAACGAGCAGATTTGAAGCTCGTCAGTCATCCGTGTCCGTTCTGATGGACTGTAAGTACCTGTCAGGTGATCTCTGCCTCGTGGTTATGACTCGATGTTGGATGTGTGAGCACACGCCTGTGGCGGCGCTGAGGCTGTGCACCGAGGGGCGAGGAGAGGATGAGTGGAGCGCCGTCTCAGGTAGCGCAGCAGCTCCATTATTAACGAGGAGCACGGGCGCCGCTCTGCTAATGTATTGCTAATGTATTGCCTGCACAGCTGCTTAATAGCTACTGATGATGGTGGCCCGTTTCTTTTTAAACATACGGTCCACCCAGTCACTCATTAGAGGCTAACTATCAGCCTACTGCCAAACACGCTCGTTAAGGTATAGGAATGAATAATTGGACTTAAAGTCTGGGTTTTCTTGTAGACCTTATACAAACAGAGGTTGCTGGTTTCTTAGCTCAGACACAAATTTACCTGCTTGTTTTAGATTTCTGTTATCTGTTGTTTCAGCCTCACAATCAGCTCTGTGGTTCAGTTTATCTGCTGCTGCTCTGCAGGCGGACATGACACTCCTCCTGTCTCACTAGGCTCTTAACTTGTGAATGTTAAACGTGTGTATGTGCCCTTGTTTTTACTACTTGGTGGGGACGATTTTTCAGGAAAATGCAGCCTTGTGGGGACTGAGTGCTCCTTGTGGGGACCAAAGCCCCCTGTCCCCACGACTTCGGAGGCTGATGGGGTTGGGTTTAGGACCAAGGTGTGAATCGAGTGTAGGTTAGTTTTAGGGTAAATGGTCAGGATTAGGATATAAAATTTCCAAAAAATGAATGGAAGTCAATGGAAAGTCCCCACAAGGATAGAGAGACATAGGTGTGTGTGTGCAGAGTCATTCCTTCTCATAAGTGCCTGTCAAAGCCTGTCATTCTCCATGTAGATGACTGTCTAAAAGCAACTGTTAAAAGTTGTTTCCAGTTAAACTAGGGTCAAACAACCGTTAGTGCTAATTAGCAAAAATATTGCAATTAATTTTTTTAACAAACAAAGAAGCATACTTAGGGGTCCCTTTTCTTTCAGTTTAGTGCAAATCGTAAAGCTATGGGGGAACAAAAAGATAAAAAACTATACTATTTGTGCATTTTTTTAACGGAGCTACTGTAAATCATATCATACAGCTTGCCTATTGCTTTCTTTTTTTACATCTCGTGTTGTTTGTTGCTGTCATATTAGGTCATGATAACGTGTTAAGAATATTTACTTAAATGCAGAGGTCAACAATAGTCACTTTCATTCAGGTAGAAGTACAGAAAATAGGATTTAAAAGACTTCTGTAGAAGTTGAAGTATCAACTCAAGCTTTTTACTCAAGGGTAAAAATACTGGGTTTAAAATACTGAAAGTACAAAAGTAAAAGTAGTGTTAAATCTTTGAGTATAAAAACTTAGGCTATGTCACAGGGGTCTATAAACCCACCTCCTCAAAATACATTTTTTCTAAAGTCTGTAATGATTATAATGTTTGAGATACACTAGGCTGCTTCATAGAGTATATCTGTTGGGGTGGCTTTGGCAGAATGATAGAAATAAAATATTTTTTACAGTAAAGTAAGAAATAGAAAGTACAGATACAGCAATTGTGTGAAAGTATTTGTACTTTCTTACTTGACACCTTTGCTTAAAAGCACTTTTTATTCTTCTTTAGCTAAACTAATTATTTACTTTTGTTACTGTCCTCATGGAAAACTGAGTTTGTTTTGAAGTTGACCGTATGACGGCAGCGACTTCTAATGTAAACATGTTTGGATCATTTGATAGAATCTGCAGGTGAAGAATGACGGGGGAAATGATTGTATGTAATGATTGGAAAGGAAAAAGGAAGGGGAAAAAAGACCTGAGTGCTGCAGATACAACAATGGCCATCGGCCTTGTGTGCCTTTGTGTTCATCTGCTGCTAACCTTGACTGATACTGAGCACACGAGGCAGGTGCATCCTTCACAAAAGCTGATGACATCAGAGGAAATTCCTCTCTTCGGGGCTGCAAATATGTGCGAGTGGCTGCTCAGAGTTTGCAGGAAACAGTGAATGCTCTTGAACCGTGCGTGTCTGTGCAGGTGTGTGTGTGTGTTTTTTTTTAACTGACCATCTGCTGAAGGGGAAACTTTATACGTACACTAGCATCAGCCGTCAGTGTGCAGCATACATTAAAGGGAAAGTCCCCAGTTTTTTCAGACGTGACCTAGAATCTCATTTGGAAACACAATAACAGCTGATAAATAAATACTTTTACCCCCCTCATCTTTACTTGCCTTTTCGTTTGCAGGCCGGGTACGAGCTGCTGTCCGTGGACGGCGAGAGCCTGCAGGGAGTCACTCATCAACAGGCTGTGGACGTCGTTCGCCGTTCCTTCAGCAACAAGGCCAAAGACTCCATGGTTTTCGTGGTCAAGGTCCCAAAGGTTTCCTTCTTCCCCACCAGTCCCATATGAAGCCAGAGTTCTGCTCGGACCCAAGCAAAAAACCCGCGACTCGTGTGAGACTGAAACACAAGATCCGTCCCAGGAGAGGAAACGTGGGAAAAGAATATAGAAATCACCTTTGCCATAATGCCTAAATGTTTCCAAATTTGACGTTTATTGCATTTTTAGCAAACATTTTACTAAACGCATACGTTGCACATGAGCTCAACTGACGGACTGTCTTTTTTTTTTTCAAAGGGAGGTTTATGATAAGATTATGTGATTCATATGCATGGCTCTGGTTGAAAGTGTGCCACTGTTCAACACACGACAGCCTCCCTCTGACCTCTGAGCGCCGTCTGACAGCAGTCTGCACTTTTTCAGCCCAGCAGCCACAAAAATATCTGCCAGAAGGAGATTATCCCGGCTCATGTTATGAAATTTATAGATTTATACCCAGATTAAACTCCTGTATTATGTCAAAACTGATAGTTTGCTTTTTCAGAGGATGTCTGAGGGAGATTATCCCAAATTGCTGCTCAGTATTTTTGTGTTCTCTTCTGTGCTCTGAACCAGTTCGCCACTTTAACGGCTTTATTACGCCGTGATGTGGACAGAGCCGATGCAGACGTGTGAAGAAGCTGGAAAAACATGAGCGATGAAGGAAGCTGGTGGCGGAGAATTTACTGTGCATTGTGCCTTATTTCTGTGCACGAGAAGGTGAAAAACACAGTTAAAGTATTCCTCATATGGTTTTAAGATAAAGCATTTAATCTGAGGTAAATTTCTCAACCATCAAACCTACTGGTTTTAGCTGCATTTGTCTAGTTTTTGGCCAAAAATCTGATTTTTTTAAGCCTATATTCATGCAGAAATAACAACACTTAATTATTTGCAAACTTTCCAGCACTATTATGTGGTCTATTTCTGATTAAAGCAAAAGGAAAAGAGAATACCGAACATTTTGTGCACCTGTGTTATAATTAACCCCGAAAGAAAAAAAAAAACACACAACAAAATATTTTAACCCTCCTGTTGTCTTCGGGTCAAAATGACCCGCCACTGTGTTAAAACCCCCCAAAAAATCCCCTAAATGTTATTTTTTTAACTTGAGATTTTAAGACTTTGCCTAGATTGGCCAAAACAATAGAAAAAGTTAAATGTTGCTTTTATTCACATTTCCATGTAAGCTGTACAAAAAAAAGTACAAAGATGGTCTTCGGGTCAAAATGACCCGTGAGGCAAATAGAGTTGAAATCAAGGTCACAGAGTTATTTACAAACCACAGAATGTTACAAAGTTTTAGATGTGTCTCAGATCAATCAGTAGCAAAAGTAAACAAGGCAAATCAGGTGGTGTTCTCACAGACTTCAGAAGACCACCTGTTATTTCAAGAGAATATAAAGGTGCTGCATAACAGGACCCCGAATTGTGTCTGTGCTGAAGCCATGAGTGTGCDTTATAACACTGAAGAGGCTTTAGAGGTGATTTTCTCACATGTCCAGCAAGTCAACTCTGATTCAGAAGAGGAAGTAGAGGATGTATCCGAAGAAGAAGATGGAGAGGAATACAACCCAGAGCATGATGAATCATCTTCAGAAGAAGAAGAAAACCCTGAAGCTGAAAGTGAGACTTTCCTTTCAAAAAATGGCAAAATAGCATGGTCCTCAGTGGCATATGACCAACACAGCAGGCATGCAGAACAAAATATCATAAAGATGACCCTAGGACCCACAAGGTATGCCGTTTCTCATGCCCATGATATTGTTTCTACATTCCACCTGTTCATCACACCAGCAATAGAAAAATTAATCCTGGAGATGACAAATTTGGAGGGTTTTCGCAAATATGGAGACAGCTGGAAAAAGATGGATGAGGTTGACCTCCAGGCCTATTTAGGGCTGCTAATACTAGCAGGTGTATACAGGTCCCGAGGTGAAGCTGCAGCTAGTCTATGGGATGCAGAGAGTGGAAGGCCAATTTTCCGAGCCACAATGCCACTCAAACTCTTTCACACCTACTCAAGACTGATACGATTTGATGACCGTGAATCAAGACCAGCAAGACGTGTGACAGACAAACTTGCAGCCATAAGAGAGGTATGGGACAAGTGGGTGGAGCGGTTGCCCTACCTCTACAATCCAGGGCCTGACATAACAGTGGATGAGCAACTGGTTCCATTTAGAGGTAATCTGTTTTCATATTTGTAATAAAAGTGATTTTCACTATTGATTTCTTTGACTGTTTTCTGTGACACTGATACTAATCACTGATGCTAATGTCTTTTGTCCAAAGGTCGTTGTCCTTTCCGGCAGTATATGCCCAGCAAGCCAGCAAAATATGGGATCAAGTCATGGATGGCTTGCGATGCCAAATCAAGCTATGCTTGGAAAATGCAAGTCTATGCTGGGAAGTCAACCAGTGGATGCCCAGAGAAGAACCAGGGGTTGCGAGTTGTGCTTGATGTGACAGAGGGACTGAGGGGTCAYAATGTGACATGTGACAATTTCTTCACCTCTTATGAACTCGGACAGCAGCTCCTGAAGAGGAAGATCACCATGGTTGGTACAGTTCGAAAGAACAAGCCTGAGCTCCCACCTGCACTGCTTGCGTCAAAGGAGAGAGAGGTCTTTTCCTCAAAGTATGCCTTCACGTCTACCACCACTGTAGTTTCCTACCTCCCAAAGAAAAACAAGAATATAGTTCTTCTGAGCACACTGCACAAAGACGGCAACATTAGTGATCGTGAGGACAGGAAGCCAATCATCATCCTGGAATACAACCGCAACAAAGGAGGTGTGGACAACCTAGATAAGGTGATTGGAACATATAGCTGCAGAAGAATGACTTCCCGCTGGCCCCTGGTCATCTTCCACATCATTGATGTGTCCTCCTACAATGCCGTTCTGAGAAGGGTGTTCCTGGAGCADCTTGGAAAGGCACTTGTAACTCCACTCATTGAAAGAAGGAAGCATGTTCCCCGCACAGAAGCCTCAGCAGCAGTCATGAAAGCTATTCAGAGTGCAGCAGCTCCTGATCAACCTGAGGATCCATCTACCACAGCCACTTCCCCAGCTAGGGCAAGTTAGAGGAAGAGATGTCAGTTCTGCCCTCAAAAGAAGGACTGTAAAACACATACTGTGTGCTGCAGGTGTAAGAAATATATCTGCAAAGGCTGTGCACTTGCATTCTGCCCTACATGTGCTAATTAGTTGAATGGGTTATGTTATTTTTCATATTTTTGTATTGTACATTCTCTTAAATTGTTCACTGGAGAAAAGTAAAAGAAAATGAGTCATTGAGATGAATAAAAATGCATTCGAAACTCCTTTTTGCACATTTTTTTCCCTTTCTTAAGCTATAGAAATTCAAGTGGAGAGGGAAAACTCAAGTATTCACACATTTTGTGGTGAATGACAATATACAAGATGAAATTTGGTGTTTAAAATTCAATTAAGCTGCTTATATTGGGAATTTAGTGGAGACGGGTCATTTTGACCCGGAGGACAAAGGGTGTATACAGAAAATGAGGACAACAGGAGGGTTAAGGTGTGACAACTTGCTTTTTAATTAAAAACACTGTCATTTGTACAAGAACTGTACACATAAAAATATACATGGGGAACTACATACTTTGAGTGAATGAAAATGCAAAGAATATAAAAAGCTCACAAAACAAACAAAAAAATGCTACAAAAAAACAAAAACAAAAAAGAAATGTTACGTTACTTTGGTCTAGTCACAGTGGCTATGTTGGAAATAGATATTATGTCTAAATAAAGACTCACTCTGTTGTACTATTTAGTGTTTTACATGTTTACATGGAAGACAGTTGACTAGAGCTGAAATCTAATGAAAAAAACATGACTTCATGTCATGAGCATCGCTTGTGCTTGTTTAGCACAGATGCGGTGACTAACAGTCTGATTAGAGAGAATACGGTCAAATAAAAAAATAAAAATAGCTCAGCTTTACCATGAGAATGTATAACAGTGCAGGCTTTTAATACTCTTAGACCACCATTAATGTGGTAATATCATGCAACATGAAGCCCAAACAAACGCATTCATGGAATCAGACTGAATTTCAAAAGTGTTGCAAACATAACACTCATATCTGCCCTCATTTCGATTTAAACAAGCCCCTCGAAATGATACGTTTCATGCATCTTGTTAATTAAATGCTGAAGCAAAACCCCATTGTGATGACATGGTTGGATAGGGTTACCCTGAAAATGAACTAAAAGATCAAACAAAACAGAGACAACTGTTTTGAACAGGATTAGAGTCACAGTGATATATATATATTTTTTTTTAGATTTCGGACTTTAAACTCAGAATTTAAAATCAAAATCCTGCGATTAAAGTCAGAATTCTGAGAAAAGTCAATTTGGCACCGTGGCCCTAAAAAAAGCAGAAAACCTCCCTTCAGTTTCAGCTTTTAGTAAGTTTGTCCATGTAACACAGAGTATATAATGTAAACATTAACTTGTCATGCATTACAGTATTAGGTGCACTCTTTCAAAGCTGATGTCTTGCAACCGATCCGTCCACTGAAATACTGTGAAATATATTAAGCCACACTTACATCAGTATTACAACAAAATATCTTCAGGTGCTGCATCATATATATTTATATATATATTTATAAAAATATACAACCTCTCCTTCTTTGTATAGGTTTCCATTTTTTTAATATAGACTCTTTGCAAAATAAAAACTCTCTCCTGCTGAGCCTTGCATTTATCATCAGAGGACAAGAGAAGCAGCCCACAGCTTCAAATGTTCCCATTTAAAGCTGTGAACACAGCTGAAGCCTCTGCAAACTCTCCTCTCACCTGAGCCTGCTTTTCCTCCTAAAAAACAAAACTTACACCCACGCCACTCCAGCTCTACCTTTAGCCTTTAGCAGTGAGTGAAGATATGAATGTAGCTCAGCAGGGGGTGCGGCCGGGAAGACTTTGAAAGTGTCGTTTTGTCTTTGAGTTGCCCGCAGCTGCATAAAGGGCAACTAAAGAGAGCGACGGTGAGAAGAAACGAAAACAGAAACTTTGAACAAATCCGCAATGTCACATTCCAGACTGTAATTCTGTAGGTCAAATACAACCTATTTTAGTATCCTGATACCAACTGCTGAGATGCTGGTATAAAAATAGTGGAGGAAAAAAATTTGAGAACATAAAGAGGCGATATCTGCCGTGCTACACTGCCTTATACTGCGAAATACGAGCTTCTCGGAACAGAGGGACAGTTTGAAGTCTGGGAAATGTAAATTAAAATGCAGAATGTTTTATCAGAATTGTGTTTTGGATTTGGGGACAGAAATCAAGAGCCCGTGAGCTCAGAACCAGTCTGTAAAGAAACATCTGCATCCCGAATAAAAGGACAGAAATTTAATGTTGCATTTCTCTGAAATGATAGCTAACAGTCAATTTACTATAAAAAGAAAAATAAAATCTTAGTTTGAAAAATAACACTGTAAAGTAAAACGATGCTGATGTTTTTTGGAGTTGGGGGATGGGTGAAAATGGTTGTTTGTGTTGCCAATAAACAGTTCGATTTGATGCATGGTGATGCATGCTGGTGGCCCAGTGTGTGATGCTTGCGAGTGCCTGAAGACCAGATTGCTCTGCCTGTGGTAAAATCTTTTTTTTTTTTTTTGCTTGAAGTTCCTACAGATTTTAAATACCCTGATTTGAAAATAGTCTGAGAATTAAACGCTTCTCTCCACATTTTTTTTTCTTCAGAGAAGAAAAACAGTCTTTGTGCTGGCTTTGTAGAGGTAAAAAAATACAACATAAAACACTGTAGGAGACAGCTTGTAAGGATTTATTGGAATATATCTGTATTAGGAAGTACTGAGTGCACCTTTGGATACTGTCTCCTTTAACAGTGACGGGTGGTGTTGAAGACAGTGCAGTTTTTCTGTTTGGTTCGTCCGCCACATTTCGTGCCCAACGTCACCGTTTGCTCAGATCTCAGTGGCAGTAATTTCCTCAAAGTGGATGTCGTTGCTGCCGCTGCGGACCTCGTAGTCCTCCATGTCCCTGCTCTCCAGCTCCAGGCTCAGCTCCCGCATCACCCGCTCCAGGTCGCGGTTGCGACGATACATCTGGATGTAGTTCTGCTGCAGCTGCTTTTGGTAACGGATTACCTGGGTGGACAGGACAGTAATATGAATGTGTGGTTTTTATAGACTCTAAATGAATGATTTTATTTGGTCACATTAAACAGCACTCCACACAAAAACAAACAAAACTTTAACCCTATATGACCAAATAGGTAGAGGCAGAAGCCAATGGCTTGTTGTGCCTCACTTTACCATTCATAATGGATTCCCCAAAACAAAATACACAAAAGAAAAACACATATACTTCAACTACATCCTGGTTATATGCACCATTTTATATACACAAAATAAAAATCATTAATATCATTGTTTATCAACAAAATCATTAATATTGTCCATACATGCAAAAAACGGTAATATATTACGAACACCGTCATTACAACTGACCACAATAAACCACAACTCATAATTATTTTACTTTTTAACTTCTATTTAAAACTTAAATGAGTCACTAAACTTAATTTCATAACTTAAATTATTCCACGATTTAACACCCAATACTGAAACACATTTTTATTTTATATTTGTTCTAACTTTATGTACTTCAAAATAAAAAAATCCTCTTAAATTATAATTATTTTCCCGTAACTTGAAAAAATAAAATAAAAATAAGAATAAAAAGTTGAGGGATGAGAAACGGGTACCTTTTCCTTTTCATCGTGCCACACCCTCCTCTCCTCCTCAAACCGTGACAGCTGCTCCTCGCTGCTCCTTCTCTCATACATGAGCTCGGCTCTCATTCTTTCCACCTGACGAGCAGGTAAAACTGGGTTAGTTTTTGGAAACATGATTTAATTTGGTCCATTTTACAAATACTGAACTAAAAAACTGGTGTAGCTGAGAGTCATCCAACAGACCACATAAAATCTGCATTTTTCACGGAACGCTGTTTTTTTTTTTTTTTTGTAAAAGCGAGTTCTGCTTGAACCACTGCAGTCAAACTCCACTTCAGTACCTGTTGTCTGAGTCCGAGCAGCGTTTCTGCATTCTGCCTCTGTGCCTTGGCTTCGTCGCTCTCTCCGCCCCACACCAGATAATTGTCGTCTCCGTCGCGGTACACCGAGGGGCTCGGACCTCCCCTCCCCCCCGCGCCTCTACCCTGTTGGAGGGTGAGGCTCATGCAGTGTCCCTTCTTGGTCACGCTTCCGTTTAGAGAGAGCCCGGCGTGATTGGACAGGGTGTCCCGGAGCCGCGCCGACTCTTCCTCCAGACGGCCGATTTTCTCCCGGAGAAGCTCAGCTTCGCTCTTTCGCCTCTGGAGTTCGTTCTTGCAGACTTCCAGCTCCAGGGACCTGGTCCGGAGGGCGGTCTGGGCGTCCTGGGTTCGAGCCTGACTGGCTTGCAGCTCGGAGCGAGCTTCTCTCAGCTGGGCCTTCAAGACCACAATGTCCCCCGCTTTCTGGCTGAGCTCTGACTGGATTTCTTTCAGCTGCTGCTTCAGGAGGGAGATCTCTCCAGACTTCTGACACACCTGATGCACAAGAAGAGAATTAGAGTGAGATAAGAACCATGAAAATACAAAAAAAAAATTATTTTGGCTTATTGCAAGCTGAGGTTTTGAATTTAATTATCCATTAAAGGCCAACATTTTTGTTTTATCTACTGAGGATAACTAAGCCATCAATCGCAATCTTTGTTTTTGGCACATTATATGTTTTACACAAATGAAATATGGACATAAACATGGAAGGAGAGCAAATGTTCCCAAACTCTCTTTTTTTATATTTTAGACTTTTAACCATTACACTGCCCGGATTTTACCACCTTCCCAGTGTCAGACTCCCACCCACCTCCCACTTTGTCTCCTCCAGGCACGGCCCCAGCTGAGTGTGCTCCCTCTGGATGGTGGCACACTTTCTCTCCAGCGTTTCTCTGTCCTGCAGCAGAGAGGAGAAGTCCTCCTGCAGCTTCTTTTTCTCCTGTTGCAGCTGAAATACCTGAGAACAAGAAGATGCCAGAAATTCAACAGATATGCCAATTTATAAACAGCTGAAGCACAAGCTGTATAATACCTGGGAAAAAAACTATTTTCTCTTACAGATTAGTGAAGCTTTAAAGCTTTAAATGTGTTGAAAAGGTTTAATTGTGATGTTGAGCATGAAACAGTCCCTGCCTGTTTGACCTACCTGTAACTGCAGCACCTGCTGCGCTCTCTGGGCTTTCTGAGACGTCTGCTTCATCTTCGAAGCACAGCTCTGTCTCAACTCCTCCATCTCTCGTTCACAGCGACGTTGCTTCTCCTCGTACACCTTAAAGGCACAAATTAGAGGTTAGATGTCGGCTGCTTCACGCCTTGCTTCCAGGTAACATAAAGACGTTTGTTTGTGTCTCACCTGACAAATGGCAGCTTCGTTCTCATCCAGATTTTCTCGGAGCTGCTGGAGCTCCTGGTCTCGTTCTCTCAGCTTCTCCTCCAGCTCCCTCACCACGTCCTCGTAGCCCCCCACCGGTGGGGGCGAGTGGCCACAGGACCCGCTGTCAGACAGGGGCTGCCCGCGCCCACTTACTGACCCCGAACCCGTGCTCTTGCTGGAAGAGGAACGCCCGCTGTCCGAGTTGCTGTGGCCGTGGCTCCCGTTTCCGCCTGAAGTGTTGCGTCCCAGACCCGGCACGGGCTCCACCTGGCCCCCGGAACCAGAGCTGGATCCCTCGCTGAGGGCCAAGCTGTAGCCCGTGCTGCTGTGGGTAGGGAGGCTGGAGAGGGAGTTCCTCCCTGAGTCCGACATAGAGCAGGACTGGCTGCTGCGAGCATTGCGTCCTCCGCTGTACGAGTTCTGCTTCCCCTCCGAGCTGGAAATGCTGACTCCGACATTACCGTTCGTGCCGGTGCTGCTGCTGGGTGCTCCGAGGGGCAACAGGAGGTTCAGGCTGGCCTGGCTCTCAGACAGATTGCTGCCCCCTGTCCGCGGAGACAGGTACTGCACCGAGTGACGGTTCTTGGGAACGACTGGTTTGAAAGCTGTGGGACGGATCAGTACTTTCTCCATGTTCTGAAACATACAAAAACCATAAAACCTATCATCGGACACTGACCGAAGCTCATCTGTGGATGAAAAAGTACTGAATAAAGATCATAAAAGGGCAGAGAAACACAAGAGACAGCTGAACATGGAGGAGATACAACAGTGAGGATGTAAGCATTTTTAATGATCTTCCTCAGAGTTCATTAAACATGACACTGATTATGATGCGTCTGCAAGGTGAGAAGCTGTCAAATGATTCATCTGACCCTGTCAGACTCATGTCAATGTTAATTTTATTTCTACAGCACCTCCAAATCCGAGGCCAGGGTCCTGAGTCAGACAAAGGTGGACTTCCTGTTCAGGGTTAGGAGTGAAGTGATTCCTTAAATAAAGGAGTTTAATCTATTTAGGGTTTTACTCACGAGTGAAAGAACAGTTGGGATTTTATGCATTTAATGTTTTTTTAATTTCAAAATAAATTTTTTAGTGTTTCTGAGAGATTTTGACTTCATCTCAGTGACTTAATCTGTGGGTTTTCTTTGCACACAGAACTATGATTAAAAATCTCTGTACAAAATTTTTAAATCTCTTCTTGAATTTGAATTTATTAACTTGGCAGATCCCAATTTTTTTCTATGCATTATAAGTCTTTTTGTTGTCTTAACAGGTAAATCCTACAGGTTTGTGCTTTTTAGGACCGCTCTGACAGGATCAGCCCATGCATTAATACATTTTATCACTATGACACAACCTACTGATTACCTTCTCTAACTGTCCAGAAACTGGGACAAGTTTGGGAGGCGGTCCTCCAATGTTGCCGTTCGCAGTCCTGTTGTCCTTTTGGTCCTCAGAGTCGCTGCAGGGACTCGCAGCTGTAAGCACCAGGTTATCGTTCCAATCTCCGAGCACCACCTCGTCGCTCATGTACCCAAAGTTCCCGCTGCCGCCGCCTGCTGCTGCAGCGACGGCTCCCCCGTCACCTGTCCCGGCAGAGTTTCCGGGCCGGGGCTGCTTCTTGGTGGGCAGGGGTGGGGGCAGAACCTGGGCCTGAGGCTGTGTCTGGTTGCTGATCACCAGCAGCTGCTCCAGGGAGCTCCCGCTGCGGAGCGTGTTGTCCTGCAGGCGGAAGCAGCTGGTCGCCGGCGTGGAGCGCCGCTGCTTGGTGATGAGTTCGCTGGCGGCCCTGCAGTGCCTCTCCTGGTACGTTCGCCCCGATATGAGACTGCTGACTGAACCCATGGCCGTGTCGGAACCGCAGGACCCGCAGGGGCCAGAGCAGGGATCCGGCACGGAGTGGGATGGCAGTGGTCGGCACTGTTGGAGGTCGAGACCTGGGTTGGGATGGTCACTCACAGGTAGTGCCTGGACCAGAGCCATGGCAGCCTGACAGCATCAGACGAACCACACACTCTAATAAAGAGACAAAAACATTGCAGATATAAGACTTTGGTAAGA
The DNA here is from genome assembly GCF_001266775.1 of Austrofundulus limnaeus. Classification (NCBI taxonomy): domain Eukaryota; kingdom Metazoa; phylum Chordata; class Actinopteri; order Cyprinodontiformes; family Rivulidae; genus Austrofundulus; species Austrofundulus limnaeus. The sequence goes on from NW_013953565.1 coordinate 28,925, forward strand.
AGACTGAATTGTCATTAAAGTCAACTTGATTTTAGTGTAAATCTTGATGAATAAGACCTAAAGTTTGACTAAATGTGGTGGAGAGGAACTTAGTTTTTTTGTAATTCACATTTGTTTGAAAACACTTCCTTTTGTGGATGTAAAAAACCTTTAATTTCCAATTTGTTTTTTTTATTTAACCTTTATTTCAACAGGCAAAACATTAAGAACAGTTTCGTATTTACAATGTTGGCCCGAGAATACAAAAACACTTCAAACCCTTAAAAATGGGAAGATGGGGAAAGGGAAACAACATAAACAGTACATAAAACATATAAAATGAGCAGTGCATTCATTCTTTAAAACAGTTACATGACTCCTTAAAAAGATCCTTCAGTCTGTGTTTAAAAGCAGGAATAGAAATCAAAGTGCCAAGATGCAGTGTATTTTGATAGAAGATCCAATCATTTGCTGCAGCAAAGCGGAAAGACATGAGGCCAAAGTAAGACTTGGTTTTTGGGATTTTCGATCTAATAAGGTGGGAGTATTGTACCTTGAGTGGGGTTCTTGTTGTAGTAACTGATTTAAATAGGGAGGTGAAAGACCTAGAAGGGTTTTGTTAATGAACAAGAGCCAATGGGCATTACGGTGAGACTGCAAGGAAAGCCAATTCACTTGAGAGTATAACAGACAGCAGTGAGTTTTTTACGGAGCATTTGTAACAAATTGAATGGCAGAATGGTAGATTGAATCCAATTTTTGAAGACTTCCCTCGCAAGCGTGGCGATAAATTATGTCACCATAATCAAACAAAGGAAGAATACACACTTCAACAATTTGTCTCTTACAAAATTCACTGTGACACTACTAAATTAGACAGTTATTTAAAAGGGAATAGGAAGGAAAAAAGGAGGCACCAAAAGATGAATAGGAAAGAAGGTTATCATCTGACCCAAAGCCCTAAAACCGTGAAAACATAATCTGTAACATAAGAGCTTTAAAATTCTGTCACCAGTTTTCAGTCACACTCACACTCATCAAAACAGCTTTGAAGAAAACGGAACAATAGCCTCAGTTGTGCGCTGAACTATTTTTAGGAGAAGGAACACGGGCAGATATTATTAACCGGGTTCATAGCAGTAGATCGAGTCCGCTGTTTGTGGACTGTGTTATCAGTGTGAGCAGTCCAGGAGAGGGACCGACAGCAGGCACACATCTCCAGGCTGATGTGCCAAGCTCCGTCCCATCCAGCCAAGTGGAATAATCCTAAACAGTCTGCCAGTACCGACGCAGTCAAACAAACTGATCCTCAAAGACACGAAGGCCACGAGTTCATTCATACAAAAGCAGCATCTACAACTGATTTCACTTTTGGAGTCAGTCTGACTCAAGATGGCTGCCTCGACTAATGCTTGTGACTCAATCATTTTATTCAGGCTGCAAGCTAAAATTTGGCGTTATTAGCGGAGGCCCATCCACAACACATTCTCTGAGCTCAATCACATTTCGCAAGATCTCACAACAGACCCTTTGCACGGACGGAGATACTTGCATTGTAAACACGTTACTTTAACAATCAGCTTTTTCCCCATGGAAAAATACGACACTACACTACTACACAAGCCTTTGCCTAACACTGCAATGCCACCGGCGTGGCTAACTTTGGTATGCTTCCAGCTTGACAACATCGAGTGAAAACCCTCTATATTGCATGAGATTTGTGCCTAACATCCTTTACAATGTTTGACCTAAACAGCTGTAACTCCCTTGTGTGTCAGCATAAAATGATTTTAGTATAAAGATATGACATGACATGACATAATGGATGCATTTCTTCAAGAATGCTTTGGTTCTTGCCAGTTTGGTTTATTTGGTCCATCTGAAGAGGTCTGTGAATAGGAGGAGTGGTGGGAGTTAAAGGAGGAGACTGTGAGCATGCATGAGTCAAGAAGATAACGATTTGTGTGGTATGTGATTACTTTCAATGCCAAAATAGGCTCACAACCTCCGTTACCTTTTATGCCTCCTTCTCTTCTTCCCTTTAAGCTCTGACAAGGACCTCTCAGGCGAGGATAATAGAATTAACAACCCTCTGCAACCATAAACCACCACCCCCTCTGAGCTGTTACCCTGTGACCTCCTGAGGAGATGCAGGGAGCTGGTTTGACTCTTTCCTCCACCTTTGTGACCTCCACCGGAGGTTTTTTTTTTTTTTTTTCTTGCTACTCTGGCAACAAATCTCTAAAGCAAATATCTCCCTCTGATGTTTCTCACTAGTTGTTTCTTAGAGTTATTGAAGCCCCGTTCTCCTCCTGGAAACAATCCTTTGAGAAAATGAAAATACTTTTACTTTCACTCAATCTGCCCTCAACACTTCGTCGCACTGCTGTCAGCAGCACAAAAACAGCCATCACCACTAAATATAGCACTTCTGCTACCTGATAATCATTATGATTGCCTTTCATGGAAGCATTTGATTTTATGTTTAAACGAAAGCAAAACAAAGAATCTGATGAATTCTAGCTCAATATCTACCTTGAATCAGCTCGGCCCTAAGTAAGCAGTTTTAGAGGTAACAAATGATGGTTTTCAGAAAGTTACGTTAAAATCTATCCACTGGGTCATGAAATATTTTGCTTACAAACAATATAGTCCACTTTATGACGGCATGCATTTTGATGCTGAACAGTTTAGAGGCAGCCTCACTGTTTCTGTCAGACACGGGAAATACACCCAGGGCTTGTGGGAGTTTCCTCTTCACATATCAGCAACTGGCCCAGAATGACTTAGTCGGGCTGACAGGAGAAAGAATTTCCCAGGTAGCTTTCTAACGGGATCCTGAAGTGGGTTCTTTGGTGGTGGTGGGGTAATCTTGTTATAATAAGTCTGTTAATAATGCCAGTAGAGGAAGCCTATTATTCTGCAGCAGGAGATCAGCCTTTGCAATCAAACGCAACGCCTGACTTGTTCCTGAGCCTCCTCTTGGCTTTAGGACACAGAGAAGTGAGAACGGAGAGGAGGGGAAAGGCTTTTAGAGGCAGTGACAAAAGGCAGGCTTGGTGAGGGCTGACTGATGGGCTTCTACAGATTTTCCAATAACAGGTAGTTCAAAAGGGAACTCTAAAAGCAACCAAAGTGCTTGGGGAAAACCAGGCATCCAAAATCCAGTTTAACTTTTGGCAAACAGAAATATTCAAAGATTCAAGTCTTTCTTCCACATGTGTTTCCTGTTTATGCCAAGCTCATGAAGCGGTGATCAGATTTAATGAAACTCTCAGAAATAAAACTGTAGACTTTTTCTCTGAAAACAGGTGTCTAAAGGTGGTAACACTGTTAGAACATTCCTTAGAGCTGCTCCAAAGAGGATATTTCTTTTTCTTTCAATGTATTAAAAGTCTTCCACCTCCTTCATCTACTTCCATTCCCTTTCCTGTTCCTGCTTTTGGTTCCTAGCATTCTCCCTTCTTTGCTTCCTCTGCTGAATCATTGCTAAACTCATCTCCTGTAACCTTTCCCATTTTCCATCCTTCCCCTTTTCATAAAGCTCTCTGCACTAAGCTGCAACACCACGGCGTGACTGTTCGAAGGCAAAGCCAGTGTAAATTGGAGAGCGACGGGTGGAAAACAGATAAAATTGCCAGAACAGAATCTGCTTTCCATGGACCAAGGTAGGAGCTTTTAGAAAGCCAGAAGTGACTAAGACATGGGACTTTGACATGTTCCAATGTTTGACTGAACAGAAGTTGTATCTGTTTTTGTACTATTTGGTCAACTACATTAGTTGTCTCTCTTTTCATTGGCTGTTCAGATCCAGGACTGAACCATTTTAACATTAAAAAACGGGGGTGCCTCCCACCACTCCATCACCAAATAACCTGCTGTTTCTCTGCTTGAATTTTTCTATATTTTAATAAAGTAAATATGGACGTAGTGATTCATTCAAGCTGGTTCAGATAAATCATCGATTTTATGTTCATGAATACGATTATTTTAGTTTTTTTTTCAACAAAACAAATTGTAGCCTTTTTATAACCAAATATTTTTCTTTTCTTTTACCAGCAGCATTTTTGTCCTTGTATCAAACTGTAACTATCTGTTATAGTAACAGTATAGAATTTCAAAATAAACAAAAATGTCATCACAAATCCTTTTGTGACCAAAAGTTATCAAGTATCAAACTGACTTTGTCTTAGACATAACTTGAAATAACAATGAAATCGTTTCATTCATTTTTGTGAATCGATTCATATTCAAAGGAGTTATAATAGATTAATAATCCATTCTCGATTAATTGTTACACCCCTACTTCATAAACAATATTAAAAATAGACTTATTACATCAGATGTTTATATAAAGCTTATATAACTTCAAATATTTAAATGGCTTTGACCTCGTAAAAAACCCAGAGATGTTTTATTTCAGTGTTGCGAACATTAAACCATGTAAAGCGATTTCGTTATTAAATCCGCTGTAATGGTGCCTAATGGGGTTTTTATTTGACTTCTGTGTTCTTCATTGCAAATGTAGCAGACATTTTTTATGCATCAAACATCTCCTTGACATGTTTAAAAAGATAAGAAGAAAAGTGCAGGGCGTGCTAAAAATACTTCTGTTCAGTAAATGTAGGATTGATTAATATATAGAAATTAAAGGTGACATAAGTAAAATTTAGGCCATTCACAAAAAAAATTAAAAGAAAACAAAAACCCTGGATGGGCAAAGTGAGTCACATTAACACTTTTCAGCTGCTAACAAAAGCGAGTCCACAAGTCCAGGCAAGGCAGCAACACACTAACGTCCACATCTAATCCTCTCTCCTCTTTATTTGTCACACATCTACAGACAGAACATCAACAATAAATCTGCCTAAAAAAGCAAGGGAATGAGATTATAATGAAGGCAGCTAGCTCCTTTGTAAAAGGAGAGAAGTTCTTTCATGTTTTGCCAAAAGACCTGAGGTTACGTTGTGCCTTCATTCCAACACAATGACTATGTGTTGGTGATCACTCACTCTCACCTACCCCCACACAGGACAGCTCCAAGGTCTCTCTTATCAGAGGCACCAATGCTCTTAAAACTGGACAGATGATGATTTCACTGAACCAAATGTGACCAGGCTGCTGTGTAGTTTCATTAAAGCTGTTTTCTGTGATAAAACAAATAAGCTTTCTAAAAAAAAAAGGTGAGTCTGAACTGTGGTAATTGGCAACAGATTCTCTTTCAGACCAGTTTTTTCTTTTTTTTTGCCCTCCTCCACTTCTTTTACAATCAGCTTGTTGCTGCTGGAGACTTTAGTTTCTCCCTCTGTTTGGAAGCGTTGCTGTGGCAGCGGAGGCCCAGGGATTTTTATGCGCAGGGTGAAATGAGATAGCGAGACATGAAGAACGAGAAAAGGAAGGAAGGAAAGGAAAGGAAAGGAGTGAGTGAATAGGTGAATGAGCGGGAGGGTTTTGTGTTTGTGTCCACAAGTCTGACAGCAGACAGGTTGGTCCTTTAACATCTCAAAGCATCTGGCCTCAATCCAGACGTGACAGTGGACACGCACAGGCTCCAAATCGGTTGCTCTTACACACACACACACACACACACACACACACACACACACACACACACACACACA
>NW_013953565.1:34534-58282 GCF_001266775.1 Austrofundulus limnaeus
GTGCACGTGCACGTGCACAGGTGCACGTATCTGCTCACAAGCAAATTTGACTTTTGAGACTTTCTTACCACTGCAGAGGATCTGCATGTATCATGATGCGTTCAGGGCTGGTGAAAAGCTGGGACATCTGAGTTTTAGTGGCTATACTGCACTGGGCTGTTGGAAATGTCGTTTTATGACCTCATAACCACTATATTAAACACATCCACTGACATTAGATGATACTAATATAACAACTTTTCACAACTGCTCTTTGAAATAAATTAATTAAAAATGGGTAGTTTCTCATTTTCTACAGAGCATATTGGTCATGGAGGAAAATACATTTCTGAACACTATCATGTTTGTACAATATTATTTTGTGCAAACATCATAGTATAATGTATATACATGATATTATATTGGAAAACATGCTAATTATATTAGAAAATGTAATATAAGTACATTGTATAAAAGGTAATCTTTAAATTAAACCTCCTTTCATCCAGAAGGTGGTGGTGTTGTTATGCTGTGTTAGCCTGCATGTTACTACAATAGATAGTTTTCCTATTGTCAAGAGTCCCAGGGAAAAAGTCTACTGAAAAGCAAAACATGTCCTGCTTATTGAAAATGCTGGATAACTGATGTTCTATCAGATGCAGTAAAACAGATGGAAGCCAGGTGGTGGTGATTTGTTCCAATAGACCTGSTTCTCTCCACCCGGATGGAGAGCAAACAAAACATGGCAGGAAGTAGCCTACACGTCTTTGTAACCATCATTTGATAAAAGGTAAGAATAACTTTATGATTTCTGATTCAGGTGTTTTAGTTATGTAGTTTTGGTGTTACAGTTTTATGGAATGAGGATTAATGAACGAGTTATGTTTAGTAAGATAAAATGTRACGGTGTGAACAGGTGAAGACAAACCTCTGACTATGACCTCCATCTTTTCACACACCAGCCTAAAGACCCTGTCACTTTAGACAATATATGCCAACTTATGAACATTTTAAAGACATCAACATTGAAGATGGAATTGAAAAAATCAACAGGAAGCTTCTTTTTGGCATGTACATAATGTAATTTGAAAAAAATTGATCATATAATTTAGACATAAAAAATGCTTCATAAGTTGGCCTAAGTTGTCTCGTGTGACAGGGCCTTAAGAGAAGGAGGGATGTGCAGCAGAAAAGATGAAGCAGGATGGAGTAGACATCAACGCTGAATCAGCTGTGGCACAACTTCCACCTGCTGAGGTAACACACTCTCACTCCCCACCTGTCAACATATTGATGCTTTTCCATAGTTCCATCTACATCTTATTTTGACGCGTCGGGTGACCTTGCCGCCCGCAGCTTTTCCGGGTTGTGCCACCAGGGGTCTTTGGGTCTGAGGTTAACATGAGGGATCAGGATAAATGGTTAAGTTTAGGGGCTGGGGTCAGGGATAGGATGTCTACAGTGATTATTAGGTGGTTTTAGACGTTGGAACACGTAGTTGACGTGAATTTCCTACATTTTCTAAAAATGGTTAATTTTAGGTATCAGGGTTAATGGTTAATTTTAGCTACTAGGGTCARGGACAGGATGTCTAAAGTGAATAAAGGTAATTTTAGACTTTGGGACGGTAGTTTTTGTGCATTAAAATAAATAAAACAATCAGCTAATATATTGTGCAACTTGAATTATTTGTGGTTCTGTCACGCTGCTCCTGAACCACAGGTGAGGTGATGATGAKGAGGAGGAGGCCTCTCCTCAGTCAGCTTGGTGTGGTGGCACTCCCATCTTGGTATATGCTTGGAAAAAAAGTAATAACGTAAACACATCTAATATTTCTGATAAGTTTCAAACATTTTTTTGGATAAAGCAAAGCAAAAAAAAGAAAAACTTAATCCAGAGAAATGAATATGAATATTTCAATGTCACACAATATCAAGGTTATGATTGATAGTTGTGTTAATATGWGAAGTTAATAATATTCTGACAGTGGTGTAAACACTTGACCTCTGAATCAGAATTCAGGCKTTTAATTCACAAGTAGATGAATGAGTTTTTTATCATAATAAAGTCACCTGAGGTGTTKTGGGGTACGTTTTGTAGAATAGTATTTTTTTTCTTTTTTCTTTGGAAGACATGATGTTACAAGCATCTGATATACTTTTGCATGTCACCCCAAATATTTCTTAGATCTGATGTCTAATTTAAAAGCAAATGTAAATGATAAATTTACATTCTAATTTAAGTTTATGGAAATAGCATTTATGTGTTTATTTCTGGATCATGTTAAAAAAATCATTTAGGCTTGTGTCCGGCTGTGAGTTGTGCTTCATTTAAAATGTAGTTTTGTTTATCTGACATTGAAAGAAATGTTCAGTCGACATTAATATCTTAATAATGTTCTGAATTTATTTATTCACAATAATATTTTAAATAAAAAGGCCAAAGTAAAAAATAATATTAGAATTACATGTAGTAATTTGTTTACACTAAGTAACACTGCTCTTACCTTGACTCCTTGAATTTAACTATGAACATCACCTGGTTCTTCACCTCCACATGATGGCATTATTTATGGCCTGACTGAAACGTGTTTTCATCAGTTTTCAAAAGCCACTGTCTGAAAAACTCACTAACTGGAGCTGTAAGATGTCACCAGTTGCAGAGAAGTTTAAAAAATTGCACAGGCAGAAGTCCACAACATTAGTATTTTTTTTCTCCTGTCTTCGTTTGTTGTCTTTCACAGATAGATGATTGAAGTAGTCTTGACTGAAGACAGCAAGCACATCCTGTGTGCTCATCATATTATGTCTGTCAGGGTGGTGAGGAGGTCACGTGACTGAAAACTATCTATGGATAGAAGTTTCAACTATTTAAATGTGTTCCAGGGGGAAATGCTGTGACTCAGAGTACATTAAAACATTGGTTTTGCTGGAATCCAAGCAATAAACTATCTTTTTCAACCATCCTCCCAGCTCCCACATTACACTGACTTCCTCTTCCTTGTAAGTCTCATTGTCAATGTAGTCTCAGAGCACACTATCRCCACCATCAGGATGAAAATATCACATTTAAACAATATAAAGATGACATTTATGCAATAAACTATATCACGTTTTTCTAATATAATATCATGTGTAAACATATACTATCATGTTTGTACAAAATAAACTATATTGTACAAACGTGACAGTGTTCAGAAATTTATTTTCCTCCATGACAAATATGCTCTGTTTAAATTAATTTATTTCAAAGAGCAKTTGTGAAAAGTTGTCATTTTAATATCATCTAATGTCAGTGGATGTGTTTAATATAGTGGTTATGAGTTCACAAAATGACATTTCCAACAGCCCAGTGCAGTATAGCTGCTAAAGCTCAGATGTCCCAGCTTTTCACCAGCCCTGAACGCATCATTACACATGCAGATCCTCTGCAGTGGGAAGAAAGTCTCAAAAGTCAAATTTGCGTGTGAGCAGATACGTGCACCTGTGCACGTGCACGTGCTGCTGCTCCCTTGCTCCAGTCTTGTTTGCTCTCAAATCTTGTTGAAACTGTTCTCTCTCAAATCTTCCTCCTCACTCTCTCAAATCTTGCTCCTCTCTCTCTCAAATCTTCCTCCTCTCTCTCCCAAATCTTCCTCCTCTCTCTCCCAAATCTTCCTCCTCTCTCTCTCTCTCTCTTAAATCTTCCTCTTCTCTCTCTCAAATCTTCCTCCTCTCTCTCTCTCTCTCTCTTAAATCTTCCTCTTCTCTCTCTCAAATCTTCCTCCTCTCTCTCTCTCAAATCTTCCTCTTCTCTCTCTCAAATCTTCCTCCTCTCTCTCTCTCTCTCTTAAATCTTCCTCTTCTCTCTCTCAAATCTTCCTCCTCTCTCTCTCTCTCTCTCTTAAATCTTCCTCTTCTCTCTCTCAAATCTTCCTCCTCTCTCTCTCTCTCTCTTAAATCTTCCTCTTCTCTCTCTCAAATCTTGCTCCTCTCTCTCAAATCAAATCTTTATGAGACTGATTTATCTTCATAAAATGCAGTGTCTGAACGCTKTCAGCATGAGCAAACACTCCCTCAAACTTCTGACCAATCACAATAGACATAGGACAGCTCAGTCCGGGACTGATGTGTGTTCTGTCCTCCTCTGAGCATTCAGAAGAAACACTGGTGCAGAAAGGCAAGTAAAATGAGCCTGCCTCTGATGTGCCCCTGAGCTCGTGGCTCATGAATTCTCATCAGAAAATAACTAAACAGGTGATGTTTTGTTTCTGAAAGACACAGAAGCAATAATGTTGGATAAGTCTGGCCTTGGCAAYTTCTTCTAACATTTTCCTYATCTTCATRTACTAACCTTTTCCTTTTCGACTCAGGGCGGAACCAAAGTCTTATTCTTTAGTAACTAACAGTTCCCGCCCAGACAATAGATAGAGACAGACTACCTTCAGTCAGCACTGGTCAGCTGTTCTCCTCCAGGAGAACCAGTGAACTTGGGACTGTGTTGTTCTACCCTTTATTGCCAGCGGGGAACCTCACAGCCGGGCAAATGCCACCACTCGGTGTGAGCCAAAACAAGAGCTCAGAGCTCAAAGCAACTTTGTCTTGACTTCCTGTTGGAAGCAAGTCTTATTTTGGAATCAAGATCCGGTGAGCCTGATCTCCTCGTTATGACTGATGTGGACTAAGCTGGCGCTGGAAGCGTAAATTGTGCCTCGGAGAGTCCAAGCGAGCAAGAGGCTGTAACGGTTCCTTGCCACTGTTCGACCTCCCTACTACCTGAATCGTGACTTGACGGTCATCGTTAAGGTGAAGCTGGCTGTTTTACTAAGTGTTGCTGGTCTGACGGACGTTGAGCGAGAGACGCTACTCTTCTGGTTCCTTACATTCCGTTTATTTAAGCTAAATGTTAGGAAAGCTAACACCTTTCTTTCCTCCTTTTCTTAAACTATGCCAGCCAACCTAAGTTATTTGTCTCAAATGTCTGGTTCAACATCTARGCTTGAAATTTTACTGTCTATTTTAAGTGTTGAATTGATGAACAATTAAGTTTGGACGCGATCTGGATTGTCATTGATCAGTGTAGAGCCAGYGCTCCTTCACACTGAAAGGTGTCAATTGAGGTCACTGATCTGATTAGGAACCCTCCAGGGGAGGTTTTCTAGGCATGGTCCACTAGTAGTCTCTGGGGCAGACATAGAATTCCCTGGAGGGGTTGTATAGCTTCTCTGGCCTGGGAAGGCCTCAGGGCCCCCCAAGGAGGAGGTGAGGAGAGGGAGGTCTTGGTTTCTCTTCTGGACCTGTTGCCTCCACGACCCAACTACGAATATGCCATAGAAGATATACTGTAATTGTAATTTATTTTGAAATATGTTTAAATAAAATAGCACAAACAATTGGTAAAAGACAAAAATCCACATGTTTAAAGTTCAACATTTACTCTGTTATCTGTGAAACTTTCATCAAATGAACTTTMACCATCTGACAACTATTGAATTTGATAAAATTTACGTTTCATCTACTATTCCACATATTTTGGGTTGTTGATCTTTTTGACTCCTAATATCATGCTTTCAAGAACAGCAAAAGTCGAAGTTTAAGCTAAATATTTACCTACTTATACATTAATAATTCAAACTTTATGGTTGTAAAGTAAAGAAATTGAAAGATTTTGTGTATTTCAAAGGTTTAATAATTCTCCCTGTTTTTTACATTTAGCTGAAAGATGAATCGGTTCCATTTTGGTTCAACTTGACCTGGAAAACGTTTAACTTTGCCCACCCCCTTTAATGCTCCACAGCTCCAGGTCTCTGAAATCGGGCCTCTGTGGGGGTTTCTGATATCCGGGTCACCTGCCCGGGCAGTCACCCAATCCTCTGGATCTCTGAGGACCTGACTGAAAGCATTGCACTGCACCGGACATCTCTCATTTAGGACCTGCAGGGGGTCTTTGTACTCAGCAGGTGGGGACCACGGGACAGCCCTGGACTGGTCTTTTCTTTATCAGAACCACCTGCAGGAGAGGGTGGACCATATCTCTAACATCTTTTTTTCTTCTGAGGAAGAAGAAAAATCACTTTGTTTATATATATACACACACATATATATATATATATATATATATTATATATATATATATATATATATATATATATATATATATTGTGTATATACATATATATGTATATACAGTATATATACTGGTTTGTACTATAAAATAATTAAACACAGTCTTGAATATTGCTCCTGTTCAGCTGATGAACCAGTTTTAWAACTTATAGATGTGTAAAATTTTTGTAAAGTATGACTTTGAAACAAAATAACCACTAAAAGTGTTTCATGTTTTTAAATAGATTAAGGCAAAAAATAGTGAAGTTCAGGATTGTGTTTTGGCAATTTTACATTGTAAGGTCCGGTCTGGACATATTTGCATTTGCTGTTATAGCCCACTTCAAGCTTGACTTTTTTTAAATTTATTTTTAGAAAATTTAACATCCRTTTTCATTCCTACGCAGATGACGCCCAGATCTATCTTCAGTTAAATCACAATAATTCTTCTTCATTTAAACTACTATTGGACTGCCTTACTGAGGTAAAAGCTTGGATGGCTTCTRACTTTTTAAATTTCAACAACCATAAAACTGAAGTTATTCATTTTGGACCCAGCATTAATCACAGTGTTTCTCCCATAGGTCTAGGTACTTTAGAGCCATCTGTAAAATCTATCTGTAAAATCTCATGTAAAACATTTGGAGGTGATCTTCGATTCAACTTTTAACTTTGAGGAAAATATTTGTTCAGTAGTAAGGGATTGTTTTTAAACTGTGATTTTTTTTTCTAAAGTTAAATCGTGAATCCAGAGGTATTCCTGTCCTGGATCTTCCTCTGGGTTTCCTCATGCTGGAACATACCTGGAATGCCTCGCCATACCTTTTCCCCTTAAATCCAAATGCCTCGGTCATTGCTGACTGGTAACCTTACAGAACCTTCTGGTTTAAAATGTTTTCAACACCAGTAGAATGAATTCAGCCCATTGACTTGAACAAACTAACTTTACCTTTTGAAGGTTTTAGTTTTTGGGGAAATGATAGACATCAACTCCATCTTTGGGTTTAGTTACTATTACTGCAGAGCTGGTTAACACATGACTAAATTAGTTGTTTTTTTTTCTTGAGAAAAATAGTTGATGCATGCTGCTATGTGTAGCATAGAGTAGAAACAGAAGGGTGACACTGTTTCTGCACTCTGTTGCACTTTGCTAAGTTGGGGGCACCAATCAGATTTAACTGATAATGTTTATTCACCCATTTTAATCAGACTTGTATACATCGGAGTATGAATACGTAAACTTGCTGTCAAAAACTAGAACCAAATTTCACAATGCATGCAAGAAGGTTTTAGCATGAGCTAACAACAGCAGGCCACAACCTTATCAAGACGTGTCAGCCTGAGTTACAACACAGAAAACCCAATTCAATCAAATTTCTTTTTAATTGTTGTTGATTTCAACTTTTAAAAGAAATTTGATTGTCCACAATAAATTGTACATTGGTAATTTATTTTATTCTGTAAATAAATATAATTTATTTTAGATAAACTTAAATTACTGAGTATGTTCACTCATTGTTTGATTCCTCTCATATTTCCACAGAGAAAGTATTCTTTCTAAAACAGACAAACTCGTGATTTTCCTCATAACTTTGGTTACTAGAAGTTGTAGATTAACCTCTATGGGTAGAAACAGAATGGTGATACTGTTTCTGCACTCTGCCACACTTTGCCAAGTTGGGGGCACTAATCAAATTTAACTGATAATTATTCACCCTTTTTAATCTGACTCATATACATGAGGTGTGAGTACGTATGATAAACAGTCAACTCTCCCATATTAAATGAGTACTCAAGAAGTAAGGAAACCAATTCTGTCCTTTAAAGTTTTATTACAAAAACAGAAAAAAGCAAATTTCAGGAATGATGGTTAAAAATAGTAAAAAAGACAAGAATTATTAACGTTTAAAATAGTTAAAGGAGGTGGTGTGAGAAATACTTAGATTATCAGATGTAAATCTAAAACAAATAAAGATTAAATGAGATTTTAATCTTAGGGATCAAACAAATAGTTATCTTTTGGACAGGATTTAATTTGTTTTGTTTATAAGTGGTGAGTTTATACAAAGTCAACTATTTTTTAACAGTTCACTTTGGGATATTGAATGAGAGAGATGTTAATATTAGAGCAGACTGATAGATTATTTTACTTCTTGTATTTACTTGTTTGTTTATTACAAGCAAGGAAATTATTTTATCAAAGTTTCTGTATCAACCAGACCTGACTTTGCTTTAAACTTCCACAGGAGAGGAAAGCCTCATTCAGACCAGCTGGACTTGGTTAATCTTCAGGACGTACCTGGTCAGCCTGCAGGGCAGCTTGGGAGGACTCTTAGTCCTAAGAGTCCGTGAGATTGACAGCTGTCTGAGGTCACTYACAGGTGGACAGTGTCCACAGCMATAATGTAGCTGATTAGCTGAAGAATTGAGGTCCAGTTTGGACAAACAGACCTCCACTGGGTTTGAAGCTTTTCAAGTCCAAAAAATTCTTTCTTGCAGATAAACAAAGTTTTCTTCTTAGATTAACAGGTTGGCTTTAAAATTTTTAGTTCTGACTCTCGTGTTGTTTCTCAGATACAGAAAAACACAAACAGTACAGACAGACAAACACAAGCAGTACAGACAGACAAACACAAACAGTACAGACAGACAAACACAAACAGTACAGACAGACAAACACAAACAGAACAGACAGACAAACAGGACTTGAGTGACAGAAAGAAGTGAATTATCTCGAAATCAGCTTACGTGTCTACGTCACTAAATTTGTCTCAGGTCGTATTCACACCTGATAGTCCGGTAGACTCGGTTAGATTGGGCAAGCTTTGTTTACATTTTCTGTTGGTGCGGTTTGAATTCACACTGCACTTTCTCAACCGAACTMAATCCTGTTAACAACCTGTTCCCGTCCTCACCTGTGGGGGCGCTGCACAAAGAACCACTAAAAGAATCAACACAAAAACCTCAGAAGACTTGGAGCGCAACTTCCTTCCTTCACATATGTAAACAAACAATAGTAACGTTACATTTTAGTGGTTATAGAGTTTATTTTTTGTTTTTGGCAAATGTGCTAAACAAATAGTCTTCAACAATGAGCTCAGCATGAGAGGAAGATGAGGCGGAACCACGGAGAATGTTGTTTTGCACACAAGGCGGCTGAGGAAGCTCCGTGTTAATCGAGTAGGAGCRYGTCCAGCTCCACAGTCATGATGTCCACCTTATACAGTCGTCCAGCGAGGTATTTACACCATATAAGTAAATTTACTACTGTTATTACTCAKAATGTCATGCGKTATTGTCCGCTTCCTGCTTTTGGAGCGTTCTCTGGTCCGCTTGGCGTTCACACATGCAGTCGAACCGCACCAGAGTTCATTTCAATCGAACCGAGACCTGGGTTTTCAGACGGACAAGAGTTACTGTAGCTTTTTTTGGTCCGAATCAGAGTTCGATTAAGCATTCAAACCTCCACAAAYGAACCGGACTTTCCAGGCAAACGAACCAGAGTTCGATTAAATCGGACTAAACAGTGCAGGTGTGAATACGCCCTCAGTCTCTCTTTCAAGACTATAAGATAGAATACTATTGTAAAGGTGTCTCTGCCCAACAGCTTTCCAAAATAAAACACAGACAGTCTCCCTGTTAAGGAGAGTTTTGTCTGAAACAAAGAAAGAAAACATTTTAGACATTTGTTATAACACTTCACTGATTAGAAAGACATCTGCATTAACTGTTCAGTTCATATTGACCTCAGTCATTTATAACAACTCTGACATAAAGAAAATTTCGTTTAGCAATGTTTTTCCTAAAGTTCAAGAATATTAAGTCTGTATATTCATGATTAAGTGTGATCAATAAATTTTATTGGAATAGAAGACAGTATGTCAAGAGTAATTGTTAAAATAAGTTTTAAAGAAAATAATTCCGTTCAGTTCTGGAACATAACCTCAGAGTAGAGGTCACTTCACGCCACATATGTTGTAAATTTGTCCTCTGCCTTGAGTCGCTCTCTCCTGACGTCATAGACCATATATGGAATGGAACAACTTTTTCAGAGCAACAGCTAGAAAACTCATTAAAAATCATTTTAAAACTATTTAGCGTTATTTTAAAGAATTTCAGTGAAACATGTCATATTTTGTTGGATATATAACTTGAAAACATGGTGGGTCATGGACTTTAACGATACCCATCCAACACTAGTGGAAAGGTTTAAATAATACAATTCAAATGAAATGCTATAACATTTTTGAGATTAGACTTATTTGAATAAAGACATGAATGACTTTTGGTGTTTGAGGGCATATCTTTTCTAAAACATTAAATATAATCATAAATATGTTGTGACTCATTAAGATGAACTGACTCTACTTCAGAGATCTATACAGACTGTGGCCATGTCTCTAGACTCTACCTCCTTTTTATAAAGCTTGGCATTGGTATCATGATTCTATCTATTCCGAATGGTTTCAAGATGTTCCCAAAAGAAAAAAAGAGGTGTAAAAAATGGTGTCTTATGGCTGAAGGTATAAGAAAGATTCTTTGAAAAAATAATGATTTATTGTTTCAATACACAGAGTAACACCTCAGAAAAGAGCATCTAAGTCTTGTGTCTGTGATAATTTACTGTAAAGTTGAGAAATCTCAAACATAAAAAGAGATTAAACACAAGAGGGCAATAGTTTACTAAGGTTTTCTGATTGAAATGTCTGATAGAAACTCACACACTATGAAAAACAGATTCTCAGAAATGATTTCAGGCTTTTTTACGCATGGTCTTGGCTCTCTGTGGTCAGAGTAAAATTCCCCCAGAGAGCAATTTTAGACTCAATATGTCTAAGATGTGTTCAGAGAGTCAGATCCGGGGCTGCGACTGGCTGATCAGGAGATGCCTTTCAATCAGCAGGCTGTCATTCAAATTGGGCTGGAAGCAGCATCTCTGTCAGAGGACCTTGTTAAAATACTCAGGCCTGAAATTCAGTTTCGTTAAGTTTTATGACAAGGTGGCCACACTGTACCATTAATCAGTCAAGAGCCATTTGCCTGATTTGACTTTGATCGAAGAAGCAACAGTGAAGGTCAGAGAGTGGCTCGGGTCATTCTTTTCCACTTAAGGCTCTGATGGATGGTTCATGGCTTAAAAACAGACCTGCTTTAAATTATGTCATACCACCTCTCTATGTGCTCTTACCCACCACTCCTCTTACATCTCATTTAAAAGCCCCCTGAGGTAAATTGCTGGTAAAGACAAGTTGGGGCGAATGGGTGAGTCTTGTTTCTTGAACAAAGACTTGGGGTACATATCAGACAAATAATGTGAATAATTATTGGAAATAATGCCCAGACAGGTGGAGTTCAGCCAAGTCATGAAATCATGTGCTCCTCTTTGGTGCATCACTCCACTCATTATTTGAAGTCATGCTTGAAAAACAGGTGTTTCTAATAACGGGCTGCTGTCTCAATGGTCTTGCACCCCCATGGGTTTCTGATGATGGTTCAGAAATGATATTTCATGGTTGGAGCTGTGCAAAAGATAGGAAGTGACTGAAGAGAGCTGCTCAGAAGACATGCGTGTAATGGATGCTGATTGGGTTTGGCTGTATCCCTGGAGTTCCTGCAGGAGCAACAAAATGGGAACCACAAAGCAGGACAGTCTCCCACCCCTCACCCCCTTTGGAGGCTKAAATTATTATGGGGGGTGGGGGGTTGGGTTTCTGTGTTGTTAAACAGGGGCCACATTTTTTGCACTTGAAGCAGTTTAGCTGATTGCACAAGACCTTTATTCTTCATTCACATAATAAATAGAACCAGAAGGGAGAGGAGTTTGTCTTTTCAGGGTCTTTGTCTTCCAGTTTAGTTTATGATGGATGCATTGTGCCMGTGTTTAAAGCCTATGATGTGTTGCAGAGCAGATTTGTGTTTTTAAAGCAGAGAACACACTCTTGAGTTGTGTCATTTGTTTTCTGACTTTTTCGAAAAAACAAAAACCACCTTAAGTGAGCGTGTCAACTTTTATGTGAATCAGAGGTTTTTTTGAATCATGCCGTTTCCATTCATCTTTTCTGATGCGATACTTCAAAATGTGCATTAAAAAACCTTGTTGGAAACGGCCACTGAGGCACCGAAGTACCAGATGAAACAACAAAAACACAAAAAAAAGTATAAAAGACAACCCAAAAGGCATAGATTGCGACAGTACCCTACCCCTTAAGGGTGGTCTATGACATCCAAAACAAAACTGCATCTGACTCGGGTGGGAGGAGGGGGCAAAAAAACAGGGTGGTAGGTACACAGAAAAACAACCAAAAACCAGCAGGGGCTAACTGAGAAATAAACAAAATCTCTAAGGATGGATGAGGTACATCCAGTACAAGGCGAGAGTTCAGGCAGGTGGACTGGGGCTCACAAAGCTAGAACTGTGAAAGACTCTGAAAGGACTGAAGGTGGGTGGGTCAAAGGACTCAAAGGTGAAGATGGGCCAGAAGACAGAGATGGACTGAAGTCACTGGCAGCAGCCCAGGAACCTGTGGGAACAGTCATGGAACCAGGAGACAGTAAAGCAGGAACCAAGGGCTTTAGTGAAACTGAAGACTCTGCTGRAGCTGATTCTGACCAGGACATGGAAATTCTGGAGCTGAAGAGACTGGAGACTCTGGAGCCGAAGAGGCTAGAAACTCTGGAGCCAAAGAGACTAGAGACTCTGGGGCCAAAGAGACTAGAGACTCTGGAACCAAAGAGAGTGGGAAGGGTGTAAGTGGGCCAGGAGCAGAGGATGTAGATGGTCCTGGTAACTCAGGAAGGGATGTTCTAGTGAGGCTGTGGTAGAAGTGGAAACACAAGGTCTCAGGAGCAGATGTGGAACCCAGGGAGCATGGGAGASGTGGATGTAGATGATGAACCAGAGGAGGAGAATGATGGATGGACCAGATTAGGAGAACATATAAAGGGTTTCAATGAGCAAAGAACCCTCAGGAGTGGGAACTGCAGTGGCCGAGACCACCTTGAAGAAGGCTGCAGCGTGCTTGGAGACCACTGTGGAAGTTGCAACAGATGCAGTGACCATAGTGGGAGTTGCTGTAGATGTGGAGACCATAGTGAGAGCTGCTGTCATGTGCAGGGGGTGAAAGAACCCCTCTGTGGTGAATAGGAGAGTGAGGTACCGTCAAAGACCCTCTGAGGAGGGCTTGAGAGCGAGGCATTGTCGGAGACGATTGTGGAGCGCTGGAAAGCGAGGAGTCGTTTTATTTGAGCCTGTTCCAGGATGTTCTGCTGTAGGGCCAGGAGTWTCAGGTATGTGGGGCTCTGGATGAGCTGCTGGCTCTGAAAATGGCTGGGTTTAAAAGGTCCTCAATCATACTGCTCTTCTCAGTAGGTATGGCCAGTAGGACTGGTGTGGACAATAACTTTTTTTTTCCAGAAGACGGTACACAAAAAGGGCTTTAAGTCTGTCGACTTAGTTATCGTACCCACCAGTCTGGCAAACTTGTCCTGGTAATCTGCCATTTCTGCCTTTAGCCTCTGGAGATGAGTAGGATTCTGACACWGCCAGTCTGAAAGTTCAGAAGACAATATATCTGCTGTGTCCTGGAGTGGCTGGATCATTCTTTAAGGGTGCACAGGGGATTGGACTCAGGTGGCAGACATCACAGGAGAACTTCAGGTGAAGGGAAAAATAAAACAATTTATTAAACAAAACAAAAAGCTGTTGATAGAGCAAAACTTAATGTGGTGACACGGAGTTCAACTCTGGGGAAGTGACACAATGACCAGGTAAGGAGGTGGAGAAAAGAGAGGTTATATAGAGCTATGAGAAACTATCAGCAGCTGAGCTGATTCCAAGTAACAACAGAGTGGGAAAGTACTGATATGAGGAGCTGACTGAGGAAGGGATGAGGAATGGCACACGGAACACTGAGGCACTGAAGCACCAGATGAAAAAAACAAAAACACAAAGAACCATATAAAAGACAACCCAAACGACAGATTGCAACACCATAAGCTATTTTTTCATTTATAAACTTACTTTATCTGTTCATCTTAAATAAAAATTATTTTACAAATCCAAATATTCTTTTTACAGAAGGGTTTATTTTGATTTGATGAGGTCTTCACAAGATGTTATTCAGACAATATGAACTGAAAAATATTGTTACATTATTTTTGACTGCAAATTAATTAAGACGCTGTATTTTAATAAAAACATTTTGCAAACAAAAAAATCAAAAGGCATGTATATGAAGTAAGATGTTTATTTAGGGTTTTACGTGCTTAGCACATGTATGTACATTTATTTTAAAATGCCTCACAGAAGAAATACTTTGATATTTCCCTTTTTCACACATTTTATCAACAGACTGAATGGGAAAATTGCTATACTGCCCAACATTTAAATACACATTTCAAAAACACACCACAACAGTTTACTCTTTTATGCTAACTCTTGTTTTTTAACTTTTCACACAACATTTTAAGCTTATCCTATTGATTGCATTCACCATTTCGTATATATCAAGGCTTGAAAACACAATTCACTCAATCATAGTGACAGTCTATGAGGAAAAACACATGAATGAAGTTGTATGATAAAGTCCTGATTTCATATGTAGAAGTTTTTTAAAATAACAGAACATTTTCTTCATTTTTATCACGTTTGGTTCTGYTACATTGTCCAGATTGCTCTTCTCCTGCATGAATGTAGTGTAATGACTTGTTTGGAGAGCTTGTCCAGTTGTCGATTTCATTCCGTTCAAAACCTCAACCATGACAGCGGTCCGTTCACTCTTTGACATTCCTGAACCAAAACGGCACAAGTGCTGTATTAAGTTAAAACTCCTGGATCAAAGTGAAAATTTCTTTTGGCTGCAGGATGGAGAGAAATGACCTTTGAGTCCCAAAACATGAAAAGTGAGTCACTTAAAGAAGCTGTTTCTGTTATTGCACCTTAACTATTCCACACGCCTCTGAACGAGAGCCTTTGCCCTTTCTTTTTCTACCGATCTGAGTTTGTTGTTGGTTTGCTGTCAGACAGAAGCTGGTCTATGATTTTCATACAACACTGCTACTTACTTTCTTATGCTTTGTGAATGGTGGAGCATTTCTGAATGCACTGCATAATATTATTGGTACGAGTTTTGATTTTCACCTGAATATGTTCAGCAACATGGATCTCTGTGGTGTTCAGTTCCKGTTTTTACACCATGTGCATGGACATCTGAGAGGAGGAGCCATACTGACGTCCATCACAGGAGCTGCTGCCGGTGTTGCCAATCATGTGCATAGAGTCCATGCTTCCATTGGACAAATACTGGCGCTCAGCAAAGGCTCCAGCAGGAGCAGAGGAGCACAGCAACCCGCCCTGGGGCTTCTCGGGGCTGGCGGCCAGGCGAGGGGAGGTGGGGAAGTTGTATCCATACAAGTTGTAGGGGTTGTGGAGGGAGAAAGCATTGTAGGAGCCTTGCTGCACATGGTGGTGGCTTCCAGTGAACATGTGAGCAGAAGAAGGAGAGGATCCTGATGAAGAGGACGGTGCAGAGCTGGCGCTACCACCAGCTTGCATCACATACTGTAGCTGAGAGGCTGGGAAAGAGCCAAGCTGACCACCGTAGGCATCCATCTTTCCAGCCACACTGCTGCCACCTCCGTTCCCGGTCAACGAGGCATGAGTACTGCCCTGCATGCCAGCTGCAATCAAGGAGGAAGTCCTCTGTGGTAAGAAGGATTCAGAGGGCTGAGCAGAGGCTACAGCGCCCCCTGCAGCTTGGAGGCGTCCATAGGAACTGTCAGCCAGGCCACCGTAGCCCTGCAGTGCCGCCATATTGCTACGAGCGCAGGCCGGGTACTCCGACAAACCCAAGTTGCAAAGCTGGCTTTCTCTGCAGCCCACATTGAATGTGTTTGGGGTCAAGTGAAAAGTAGGTGGGGAGCAGGAGGGGGACAGGAGGTGTGCCGCACCAGATGGAGAAGGAGTTCCTGCGCTGGAGGTGGTGGGAGATGTTCCAGTGCTGCCACCTGGAAAAACAACAAGATGGAGTCATGTAAAAAATCTTTTTTTCTTACCTTATTCTTAAGAGACTTATAAATATATATTTATAACAACGAGTGTGTTTGGTTATAAACCAGTGACAAAAAATTTTCTGTACTTGATTTTGACAGCCAGTGGGGGAAATAATATTCTGAAGCTCAGCTGAATTTGTTTTCATTTACAAARCCATTAACAACCTTTAATTTTCAAATCTCATAGATACGTACATAAATAACAATAGTGATGGCTGGATATTGTTGTGTTTTATTTTGTTTTTTCAGTCAAGGATTGTGTTGAGTGAAGAGTCTGARGAGGATTTTTTATTTGTTTTTAACGGTACTGACGATGCGTTTAATATAGGATCAAACCAGCTGCTCATCTGCCCCAAGGTCCACAGAGTTCTGACTGGGGGCAATGTGCACGACGGCWGTCACCGGGCAAGCAGTGGGAGAGCAGACAGAAGTTACGCAATATTTTGTCACTTAACAGGGTGACCAATACTCTAAGCATAAACCAGCCTTTACAGAAGCTCTCCTTTTACGGAGGAAGATAGAGGTTAGTGCACTTAAAAATGGATAAAATCAGCAGGAAGTTAGCATAATGAATATTGGTACWACGTCCTTGTTTATTTGACTTGATACCAAAGTTTATCACACAAAAATAGGTGGGGGCACTAGTTTCTGCTGTTGTTATTTTGTCGGTCAAAAACAGAGGAGTTGGCGAGTCATTATTCTATAGGACTGAGGTTTTTAGCCTGGCCAGAACACTGACTCTGAAGGCATAATCTGATTGTAAGAAAGTGTTCRAAAAYTGGATGTCCAAATATTATGCAGAAAACCAAGTAAGTGTCCAGTTTACGAAGCTACATTCTTCAGATCTAAAAACTCCAGTCATGCCCAGAGTCACTCTCTGTGTGTGACCGAGCCTAATCAGCACCAAACAAAACAAGATAGAACTCGACACCAAATGTCGCTGTCCCCCTTCACTTTTCAGTAGTGACMAACTGTTAGTTCTTTTGTTGGAATCATTACAGGCCTTCATTATTTAAATAATCTCATAATGTGAACAGACGTACGGATGGACAGACAGATGTATGAGGGGCTAAAGTGATCTGGTGAAACTACTACACAAACATGCTGAGCAGGTCTCCCTTTTGATGCAAATAAAATGTGGTTCAGATCAATCATGAGATTGGATTAGTACGAGCAGCTTTGGTGGAGTGGTTAGGGGAGTCGTCCTGAAACCAGAAAATTGCYGGTTTGATCCCCCATCCAGCCGTTTCAGTTGTTGTGTCCTTGGGCAAGACACTTCATCCGCCTTGTCTACTGATGGTGGTCAGAGGGTCCGGTGGCACCGGTGCATGGCAGCCCTGCCTCTGTCAGCRTGTCCCAGGGCAGCTGTGGCTACAATGTAGCTTACCATCATCAGTGTGTGAATGGGTGAATGTCTGTAAGTGTAAAGTGCTTTGGGGTCCAGGGCTACTTGATAAAGTGCTATATAAGTTCAGTTTACTTACCATATGCGTGTGATTTAGAGCCAACTGTAGGCAAAGTGGGCAGGGCTAAAGCAATCTTGTGAAACTACTACACAAACATGCTGAGCAGGTTTCCCCGATGATGCACATAAAATTTGGTGCAGATTGATTCACGCATGTGTAATTAAGAGCCAACCGTGTGTTAAGTGGGCGGGGCTAGAGTGATCTCATCAAACTAACACATTAATGTGTTTGGCAGGTCTTCTTGTTGATGCACTCTAACTTTGGTGCAGATCTGATCATGTACAGTATGTGTGATTTAGAGCTAACCGTGTGCAAACAACAAGGCATCAGCATTCACCACTCTGCCACACACACACACACACAAACACCATCCCGCCACCAGTCAGTGTTGAGAGAAGAATACAAGCATGTGGCTAAAGAGGAAACTCATTTCGGCCACTTGTATCCGCAATCTTGTTTTGCATGTTCAAAGCAGTAGGAGAACTTAGCTCAGATACATGTGCAAGAAAAGAGACAAATTGGCAGCTTTGATCCAAAATGGCCGACCTCCAGTGGGGGTTGGATCATGACTCCCAAAGACTTTTTTTTGGTCCTGAGACATTACACGTGTACCAAATTTCAGAATTCCAGGTCAAAGCATGGCTTGGGGCTACCTTTTTATCAATTGTAGGGGGTGCTGTGGGGTAATTAGGCCACGTTCCTCCAAAATTGGACTGCATTCCTGTAGTGGGGTGGATTAGGATCGACCACAGTGAATTTGGTGCAGATTGGCTGAAATTTGTGGAATTTAGAGCCAAACGTAAGCCAACAGCGTGATGTCTGACTTTGCCACTCCGCCATGATTATGCCTTTCACTAAAAAATGTTTGTGCTCAAAAGCAAGTGAGATGAAGTTCTCATCTGTGTTCTGACACAATTTGTTGCTGATTAGACCAAGAGGATCAGAGATGGAGCTTTCCAAGCCAAGAAAAGTCACTTTCTGTTGTCAGTGGGCAGGGCTTTGATGAATCGTGTCTGTCAATTTTCTTCCACTTATCCGGGGTCGGGTCACGGGGGCAGCAGCCTAAGCAGAGAGACCCAGACTTCCCTCTCTCCAGCCACTTGGGCCAACTCCTCTGGGGGAATCCCAAGGTGTTCCCAGGCCAGCCGAGAAACAGTACCTCCAGTGTGTCCTGGGTCTTTCTCTGGGCCTCCTCCCAGTGGGACGTGCCCAGAACACCTCACCAGGGAGGCGTCCAGGAGGCATCCTGACCAGATGAACCACCTCAACTGGCTCCTCTCGATGTGGAGGAGCAGCGGCTCTACTCYGAGTCCCTCCTGGATGATCAAGCTTCTCACCCTATCTCTAAGGGAGAGCCCTGACACCCTGTGAAAGAAACTCATTTCAGCCACTTGTATCTGCGATCTTGTTCTTTCGGTCACTTCCCAAAGCTTGTGACCATAGATGAGCGTAAGAATGTAGATCGACTGGTACATTGAGAGCTTTGCCTTTTGGCTCAGCTCTCACTTCACCACGACAGATCGGTACAGCGTCCACATCACACCAATCTGCCCATCGATCTACCCTGTTCCATTCCTCCCTCATTCGTGAACAAGCCCACGAGATACTTAAACTCCTTCACTTGTGGCAGGACCTCCTCCCTGATGCGGAGAAGGCACCCTACCCTTTTCCGTCTCAAGACCATAGTCTCGGATTTGGAGGCACTGATCCTCATCCTGGCCGCTTCACACTCAGCTGTGAACCGCTCCAGTGAGAGCTGGAGATCACGATCTGATGAAGCCAAAAAGACCACATCATCCACAAAAAGCAGCACAGTGTAATATTAAAAAATAAAAAATAAATGCCTGAAAACAGATGTACTTAGTCTTCAGTAATTAGGGTTAGGGTTAAATTCAGTATTCAAGTGTTTCAAATATTTTTCTTTAAATGTTTCTTATTCATAAAAATTTACATTAACAAAAACAAAGATGTCACACTGTATTTCAAATTGTTCTAAGTTTAACAAAAATTTGAATACCTAATTTTTCCACCACTTAACTAATCTCTGTGTTTTTTTTTTTTTTTACTTTATCTATCATACTGTATCTTCCTTTGCTGCATCGTCCTCATCTCAGCCCTATTCTCAGAAACAGATGGAAAAATAGTGTTAAAAATGAAACATGGAACATTTCCAGCCTGTCCACATGCACAAAATCAGCCTAATGAAGATCATTAAAAATATACTGAATCCACCTGTTGCCAGTTAAATATATAACCTTGTAATCTGCTTTTTCTGAATCCTCTCCTTAGACTAACTCCAGATTTTACTCTTTGAAACCGTGCTGGACATGAGCTCATGTTCAGTGCTGTAAATTATATGGCCTCAATGCAGAGAGAAATTCAGTTTGAATTAGTYTCATCTGTCCAGTCTGAGAAAAAAAAAACAGATATGCAAAAGTCTTTTTGAGAGAAACAATAGTTGTGGGATATCAATCACATAGTTTTTTGTTAATGAGACTTTGGCAATGGATCCTGCTGCCAGTGAAGAAATTCATTTTGAACCTAGACTGAGGAGGAGGCAGAACTGAATAATCCAGGACTTGTTTGGCTGGAAGTTTGCTTTTGCACCGTATGTATTTGTTAAGATATCTACTGCATTCTGCTCTGCTCAAGGAGACTGGAATGAGAAAAAAAAGAGAAGTAGTTTAGTGATGTCATGTTTTCCTCTGTTTGGAGGTGCTTCAGCAGAGGGAGAGTAGTTGATTACTCGAAGGGAAAAGGATGTCTGGTGCCAAAGAGGGCAATGCTGGATATGAGAATTCAGTTATTACACTTTACACAAAACCACACAGTTCTTACAGGGTGACACAGAGTTCATTGTAACCACTTTAATTAAATCCTAATTACCACAGAGGACAAACACATGTCAGCCTGATGAGGCAAAATAAAAAGCATCACGTCATGACGACCTCGAAAATGAGCCAAGAAGAGGTCAGCTAGGAGGAAACACATAAACTTTTCAGAGGCGAGGCGCTTAATGTAAGCTGTGACCAAACCCTTGTTGCTGAGACAGGAGTGGAAACAAAAAGGAGCTGATGCGACTGATACCGCTCAAACATCAGCACTTCAATGGTTTCATAGTAAAGGTCTGTGCGTGATGTGAAAAGTTCAGCAGACGCAGGCGGATCTGCCATGTGGCTAAGCTTGAGCCAAGGACGAGCACATGCTGCAGTGTGTGCTGATGTACACTGAGAAAATATGCAGAGATGGTTTGAGCTGGGGCAGCACCAGGTTCATGCTGCGTACTGCTGAACAAACAGCATCTGAGTGGGGTCTTCAGGCATTAACGAGTGAGCTTCCTGCTATGGCACAAGACTACCGAGTGACATTCTGAAGGTTTAATATTGTTGTGGCAGCATGTTTGCATACATGTCAAGTTGTACGGATTTGCAGTTGAGACTCACCAAATTATATTTGTCCTCAGTAGGGACATGATATTCAGCCCCTAAATATTACACTTGCA
Source organism: Austrofundulus limnaeus (assembly GCF_001266775.1). NCBI lineage: Eukaryota > Metazoa > Chordata > Actinopteri > Cyprinodontiformes > Rivulidae > Austrofundulus > Austrofundulus limnaeus. The sequence goes on from NW_013953565.1 coordinate 55,615, forward strand.
ATCTGTATCCCACTGTGCTGTAAAGAGGACATCTTGGGCTTTCTACTGATGTCACMTTTGTTGAGATGTGGCCAACAGAGCACACGCACTTCCATTTTCAATATGGTGGAAATCCCCATATCAACATTATATGGCAGCAGGGGAGGAAAGTGACAAATTGTCTTTCAAAGATCATTTCTATTGCTAAAGATGAGGAGGAGGAAGGTGAGATAGTAGAGCGGGTATGTGGAAGTTCAGAGGAAGACGTAACAGTTTTGAGGAGCCTGAAGAGGAACAATGTGAAGACACAAGCCAGCCAATATGGATGAAAAGCTATCATATTTATTCGTGTATAATACGATCTCATATATAATACGACCCCACCTTTTTTGAGCTTAAAAAGCATAAAAATATTAATCCTCAAACTACCTCCAATTTCATACAGACTTCAAGATTTTTCAGCCTTTGCAGTCTTTATACATATCAGTAAAATGATCATTGGACTGTTCATTTTATTTTAACAACATATGTACTAAAAGGTATTTTGACAACAAATATATATCAGCTGTAGCAGCATTATATGAATTCTGGCATTTTACACATAGTCCACCAGGAGGCGCCAACACAAAAGTCAGAGACTTCACATGAGATTTGGACCATCTTGTGGGGGAAAAGCAGATTACTTCCTACTCGCGAGCGCCCCCTCTGGTGGGGAAACATTTTTCAGGGATACAAACTTTTTCAGAACACCGGTAGACGGCAGCCATTACAGACGAACATGTGTTTGTTGTTGTACCAGGAGCGGCTCGGTCACACACTTATGTCTTTAGTTCGTTATCGTTACTAAGGTGCAGGACTGCCTTTCTCCCCCTTTTTTCACATCATGTCACCTGCCTGGATCCGTTATTATCTCGCTCTGAAGCACAGAGGAGTGTCAGAGGTAAGCTCACTTCAACTGCTTTTTATGACGCGGTCTCATTTCCGGACTAAGCCGTTTTGAGAATGAAGCCGATATTTCAGTTAAAATACATAAGTAAAGATATTTATCTGAGTATAGTACTACCCCCCAACTTTATGGATGATTTTATGGATTAAATTTTATGTATTATACTTGAATAAATACCGTAAGTTAGGTTCATGGAATTTATTGGTAATAGTGAGTGAAAAGGAAAACTTTGTTTTTTTATTTAGAATACACAATAATGTAAAACTTTGCAATGGCAATTATATAGGTAATTACACATATTGCATTATGTTAAACTATACCTCTATTTTTTTCATCAAAACAGTTTCATTAAGTAAAAAAATATATATCAAGCCAGACCCAATGTCCAGTGTAATAGACATTTAATAAAATCTAAATAAATAACATTTATGAAAGGAATTTTTTACTTTCAACCCTAATACCTAAACTATGAAAAAAAAATCTAAATACCAAAACCTTTTTCCTTCTGTGTCTCAGGAGTGGACATATAGGCAATCTCACAGTTTTTTTTTTTTATTTGACATCTTGCCATCCATCATCTATACCCGCTTCTTCCTTTCAGGGTCACTGGTGCCCATATCCAGCAGTCACCGTGTGAGGGGAGAGGTACACCCTGGGGAGGTCACAAGTCCATCACAGGGCCACACATAGAGACACACGAGACAAACAACCATTTACTCTCTCACTCACACCTAGGGACAATTTGGAGTTATAATTTAACCTAACAGTCATGTTTTTGGTTTAGCTGGAGTGCCTTGGAGTACGTAAAGCAACAAAAATCCACCAGAAGTCACTGTGACAATAAATGGTTAATTTGTCTTTCCCTTCTCCAATCTGGATGTCAAGAACAAGGAAATTTAGCATGACAGTATGACTGTTTTTTGGTAAACTTTGAAAAAAAAGGATACCTTTTTTACATACTTTGGTAATGAAGGTCTTACTAAACAGAATTATGACCCTTGATGCAGCTCAAAAACACTAAATATATGTTGATTTTATTTTTTTTTAATAGTGCTCTACCAAACGGTTGGTTTGTCAGTTCATGGTAAGGGTAAAAAAATTTAACTAATCTAATTAAAAAAGATTAGTACTCATAAAATCAATTTTTTAAAACCCTCTAGTTTATTTCTGTAAATATGACTCATTAAGTGTTAATACATCATGAATATGCTGAAGGAATTTTCTTACTCTTAACTATTGTTGCTTTATAAGTTGATCGTTAATATGAGTAAAATCCAGAAAAATAATATGAATAAATCATATTATACTGAATAACCCTATTAAATTAATACGAGCTGGTGCACTTATATGACTATATTTTGTCAAGTTCATCTGGCATTTTTATTATGACTTGCTCCTGTCCCAACATGTATCCACATGCATCAATGTTGCCCTCAATGAAAAGAAACGCTACTTCTCAGAGTTAAATTGGTGATATTATTTAAAATCATAAAAGAGCCTCAGCTGTCTGTTGTCTTCAGTGACGTATTTACAAGTTTCAGCTTGGTCCAGAACTTACATACATCTTTGTGATTCTGATTGGAGGGGACAGGAGAACATCAGGAATGCAAAAAACCCCATTTGGCGCTAGTACTAAGAGCAAAGCAGCATAACAACTGTGTTTACTTTGAAGGAATTTTAGCAAATTAGCAATTTTGTCAAGTTCTAATTCATTATATAAGCCGTGGATCATATATATATATA
>NW_013953565.1:58324-60350 GCF_001266775.1 Austrofundulus limnaeus
TATATATATATTGTTCTTCCATCTGTTTCAGCTTCAGAAATAAAAGCTCAGAATTGCGTAACATCAGAGCTAAAAATTAAAGTGCACAAGACAAAATGAGGGATTCAAGATTACAAGAAAGTACTGTATATATACTGTGTGTACCTTGCTGCTTCTGCATATTGGTGAAATCTTCAAACGTCAGGGTCCTCACTGGAGGTCTCCAGAAAGCATATGTCTCCATGATGGCCTCCAGGCCAGTCCTGACACAGAGATATAAAGAAATAAAGTTAACAGTTTTATTAATCAAACAAAACTAAAGAGTGGAACAATAACCAACTCTGGGAATAGACTTCAACAAAAGGCATCAAATAAGTAGGAGGGTTTAACTTTCAGATTGCATTTTGATTGATTTTGAGATTTTATTACTGTCATTTATGATGGATTAGTGGTGAGGACTGTTGCATTACAGCAAAAAAGGTTCTGGGTTCAAATCCTGTGTTGGACCTGGGGTCTTTCTGTGTGGAGTTTGCATGTTCTCCTTGTGTTTGTGTGGGTTTTTTCCGGGTACCCCGGTTTCCTCCCACATTCCAAAAGCTTGCATGTTTACGCTGCCTTCAGGCCTCAACTGAAAAAGACATCTGTGATCTCAGTGGGATTTACCTAGTTAAATAAAAGTTAATAACAAATCAATCTTTGCTGTTTGTTTGATTGCAACAATGCAGTCTGATAACATCAATGCTTTATTGTACTCAAGAGTTTAATAAACGATGTATTGTTTATACATACAAGCCTGATTACTGTAGAAGTATTAAGGACCTGATATAAAAATAGTATTTTATGAATGTCCTGTTGTACTGAACTGAAACAGATTTTATTCTTTTAAAAGGCTCCTTGGTAAATACAATAAAAACCCTTATTAATTGATGCACACATGATTTTACTTATAATAAATAGAAATCTGATTTGTGAGAAGTAGAAAAAATCTTCAAAAGATTAGCTGAATTGAGACGGGGAATACGACTTGAAGGTTTGTGGCAAACATCTCAGAGATTATTAGTCAGAGTGCCACAGAGAGGCGGGAAACTGGAGTCTGGTTGGAGGAAACTGAGGCCATTAAAAAGGAGGAAGTTCTTTACTGCACACATAAATCTGAGGTGACATTTCATCTTGAATCTGTACAAGGTTCCCCATCTTGCTTGATTTACTTCGCTGCACGCTGCTCAGCCTCTTCCCAGAGGAATCGGAGTCCGTTTCTGCTCCCGGTGTTATTTTAGACCTGCCAACTCTCAGAGCGTGGCAGCTCGTTAGTGCGACTCGCTAATCTGCCCAGCTTCCCACCATCACTGCAATCATTCACAGAGTCAAACTGCTGCAGGACTATAACCCAACAAATGAGCCATATTTCTGCAGGCTATAAAGCCCAGTGCCAGACCCGATTGACGACACCACCACAGCTTACCATGGAGCATGACTATGCTCTGTATTAAGACAAGATGGGAAATACAGAATTGTTTTTTTAAAGTTTGGTGTTTATTGTGAAATTTAGCTGGGCCAGTTTAAACTTTTTTTTTTAATTTCCACTGAATGAGGAAATGGTTGTAAATGTTTCATTGCTAACATCTACAGCTTCACTTTACTACTTTTATCTAAAATTAGGATGATAATTGTATTTTTCTAATGGCTGCTTTTCATTAGCTAATCAGTGCTTAAACAAGGGACATCTAATCTTGGTTCTGATGGACAATGTCCTGCCTGTTTTAAAAAGAAAAAATTCTGCTTCAACACACCTGATTTGAATAAATGGGTGATAAACAGTTTTATGTAGAAATTAATTAAGTAATTACCATATTTATTCATGTATAATACGATCCCATGTATAATATGACCCCTCCCCTTTTTTGAGCTTAAAAAGCGTAAAAAATTTAATCCTCAAACTACCTCCAATTTCATACAGACTTCAAGATTTTTCAGCCTTTGCAGTCTTTATACATATCAGTAAAATGATCATTGGACTGTTCATTTTATTTTAACAACATATGTACTA
>NW_013953565.1:60450-61915 GCF_001266775.1 Austrofundulus limnaeus
ATTAATTCAGAAAATCTTTTCAGGACCCCACCCTGATGTTTCTGGACCCCACTTTGGGTCCTGACCCCAACTTTGGGAAACAGTGCTTTATACAACACTGCATTTTTTAATGTTTCACTATAACCTAATTTTTTGTAATTAATCTTGAATCAGCTTCAAAGCTGAGCATGTGCAGAAACCATACATCTTTGTTTTGCCCAAACCTTTTTTTAACATGTAAAAATGTAAGTTTTCAGATGAATAAAGAAAAGGCCTCATAACTTTTCTGTGATTCTGTTTAGAAACAATAATGATTAAAAATAGATTTGCAAAAATATAAAGGCCTTTAAAAATTTGTATTTTCTTCTCAAGGGTGTATTCCTGTGGTTGTGAATATCTGCGATTATTTTCTGTGWATTGGAGTTGACATAATGAATATGAACAAGAAGTAAAATAAACACTGTTTATATTGTACCTGTTTCGACCTGAATCTCGGAATCCTTTGGCAAACGGGTTGCGGTCAATCTTTAATCTGGTAATCTGCAGAAAAGAAGAGCAGGAATTAGAGACTGTTTTCTTGTTTGAGCTGCATTAAAACCAGGAGTCCTGCATGTTCACCTGCTGGTTCTGGTAGGCGGTGACGGTGGTGAAGACGGTCTCAGGGAAGCTGAAGGTCTTCACCCCCTCCCCGGTGGGAACGGCCTTGTTRGGAGACAGTTCACTGCTGAAGTCCTTTCTGATGATGTGAACACGAGGCTGATACTTGTGCATAGAATGGAGGATGATCTGTGGGAAAGGACAGAACAATGACACGTTATTCGATTTGTGTTATGGTCAGAAATTATGAAGTTCATTTGATTTATTTTCTGGATTCACTGTTTCTGGGAGGATTTCAGTTGATTGTTTCATTTATCAAAAATAATGTGTGCCTCTAAATTTGAAGGTAGAAAAACAAAATAGTTTCCCATATTTTCCTAAACATTTGTCAGTATAGGTTTTTTTTTCTCTTGGTGGTGATGAGTTGTGTGTGGGGGGTGGGGGGTGAAAAATTGACCTTTTTGAGCTTTATATCACGTTATGTTTGAAAAATCCTTGAATCCCTGTGTTGAGCTGCCTAACTGCTAGGGCTGGGCAATATTGGCAAAAAAAACTGATCACAATTAATTGCACATGATGTGATTATAACTGTGTACTGGTACAAAGCAATGCCTGTTTGTACACAGCTCCACCCTGGAGTTTGGTCTGCAGCCGAGCTCCTGCCCCACAGAGCACCCCTCCCCTGAAGCATTGCTGTGAAGATGTGCTGAAGTGGGAGTGTCAGAAACAGTAGAAAGTTCTTAAAGAGACAGAGGCCAATTTCAAGGCATTTATGATGTAAATTCATATTTATTTTCAACTTATACAGCTTTTTCATAACAACTAAAGTAACATAGTTACTTGATTGTGGTATAGGACTGGAAAATACATACCCCCCCCCCACCCCCTT
>NW_013953565.1:61925-66219 GCF_001266775.1 Austrofundulus limnaeus
TTGTATAGGTCCTCTGGACGGGTTCTTCTTTAATGAATTCATTAAAGAAGAACCCGTCCAGAGGACCTATACAATTTTTTTCCTTTTGATTTTTTTTCCTTTTGATTTTTTACCTGGATTACTGAGATGCATCAGGACATTTTCTAATATGTTTGGCTGAATACATTTTTTCATGCTTGAGGAAAAAAAATCTCGTGACGATTGTATGCAAGTGTGGAAGTCAGACATGAAGCACAACACTGTGCTCTGCAACCAAACATTCATCATGGAAGTACCCACAAGTGGGTCCTGCTAACCTTAAAAACCAACAAGATGAGATTTAATGTTTAATGTCTTAGCATGGTAACACTGCCGAAACATGGTCGCCTCCACTGTGTTATCATCTTCCATCACTGACAAAGTTCCCACCCCCTCTTTATATACATTAAATGAAAGGTACGGTGATTGGCTACACAGCTGTAGCGTCAGAACKAAGCTTGGAGCTGGTTGGCCAATTTTACAGTCAATCAAAGCTAGAAAGACGGAAACCAGAAGTTGGTCACTACTGAGATATAATTGGCCCTAGACAGCCAAAACTTGAACCCAGTTGGTCAAATGAGGTGTCAATCGAAAGAGGAGGGCTTAGACATCAAGTATGATGCATTGCACACAGACACAGGAAGAACAGGAAACTGATATTATACTTCAAAATAAAACAAATACAAAATGGCATGTGGGCGTTCCGCTGAATGTTAACAGGTTGTGATCTCATCTGTTAACTRCTAGAAACTCCAGCCCCCAACAACAAGATCACATGGCAACAAAAAAAGTGAGGGGGCACATTTAGTACTGCAATATGACAAAAAATTAACCATATAAAATAATATCTCTCTAACATATTTTGTGAAGGTTCATGCTTGCTGAAGAGATGTAGAAAAGGAGGTTTTGCTTACATGTCCCTGATCGTCCAGCTCATTGTTGGTGAGTTTGAGCTTGTCAAAGCTGACCACCTGCCTCATCCAGGTGTCTCCTGAAGCCAGAGAGTCTGGGTGGATGTAAACCCTCGGAGGTACCGGAGAGTCGGCATTTCCTGCCACCATCCACTTGGAGCTGTGATACACATACCTGCAAGAAGAGACAGGTAAAAACACTGGTGGTTACACACTATTTCTTTTACGCCCATGTTTGTCTCAGGATGATAAATACAAATAGATATTTTTAAGTTGTTCTGGAGCCAAAACAACTGTTGAACACAGCCGTTTTATTTATTATTTATTGATACGGTTTTTCTATTGAAAAACTGCGTCTACCACATTTTACACATTTAATACAAATTTCAGAAAACACTGAAACACAGGCGGTAAAGTTTTTTCTTGTGTTTGGATATGCATTAGTGCCTCTGGCATTGACAGCTTACACATCTAGAAAGGCACCATAAATGCAAAAAAATATATCTATATATCTATCTAGCTATCTATATATATTTTTAATGTATATACGTAAAGTTGTAAAACGTATAATGTATATACATAATGTGTTACACATGGAGTTTTTTATTTATTTATTTATTTGACCTTTATTTATCCAGGTAAACTGTTTGAGAACCACTTCTCCTTTACAAACATGACCCGGCATACACCGAGTGCACTGCAATATACTTATTCAGCCATAGTAAAGTGATTGTAAATTTTAATCGTGATAAAAAATTTTAATCTATACCCAGCACTAAAATTAATCAATATGAGTTAACTCGATTAATTTCACAGCCCCAGTTTAATACTAATCATGTTTATGTTTCATAAAGAGGTCTAATGTTCCTCCATCTTCTTACTGTTTTTAAAACTCATTTAATGTCACTTTTTTCCATTTTATTTATTTATTTGAATGGAACAATGTATATTAATAAATGATGACAGTATTCAGTGTGAGATTAAATCATACAAATGTCAACTTTGCTAACTTTCTCCTCTCACCCATCACTACCACAGGCTCCAGAGGACATCCCAGAACAGAGCTCGTCCTCTGCACCAGTTTGTCAAACCTGTTCCTGTCCCTTTCAGCCCCCCCTCCCAGCAGACCACTCCATAGAAATAGGTTGATTCTTCCACTGAGTCATAAAAGGTCTTTAACAGAGTCCTGCAGACGCTGAAGAACCTCAGTTTCTTCAACAAGTGGAGTCTAACCTGGCCCTTCTTATACAGGACGTCTGTGTTTGTAGTCCAGTCCTTTCCCTGGATGTTCACCGGTGCTGTAGGGGGTGGCTTCCTCCTGAGGTCTGTGACCATCTCTTTCATCTTGCTGATTGATTTGGAGAGCGTTGGTCTCACACCAGCCAACAAAGTCACTGATGACCCCCCTGTATTCCTCATCATTCCAGTCTGATACGCATCCAATGATGGCCGTATCATCCGAGAACTTCTGAAGGTGGCAGTGGTCCGAGTTGTACCTGAAGTCTGACGTGTACAGACTGAACAGAAAGGGTGAGAGGACCGTGCCCTGTGGTGCCCCCGTGCTGCAGACTACCACATCAGACACCGTCGCGGAGCCTCACACACTGTGGTCTGTTGGTGAGGTAGTTGATGGTCCATGCTGTCAGCTGCCTGTCCACTCCAGCTCCCTCCAGCTTCCCTCTCAGCAGAGCAGGCTGGATGGTGTTGAAAGCACTGGAGAAGTCGAAGAACATGACTCTCACAGTGTTTCCTGTTTGCTCTRGGTGAGAGAGACCGGTGCTGCAGGTAGATGACAGCATCTTCCACCCTAAAGCCAGGCTGACAGGTGAACTGCAGGGCGTCCAGCCCTGGGCTCACCAGGACTGAAGGGGCTGCATATTTAAGGCGGCTCCATGGTCTTTATCAGATAAGTCAGAGCCACAGCTCTGTAGTGGTTGGGGTCCCTGGGGTGTGAGATCTTTGGCACTGGAACCACACAGGAAGTCTCTTCCACAGGTCAGAAACCCTCTCCAGACTCAGGCTCAGGTCGAAGTTATGCAGGACCACCTGACAGAGCTGGTCTGCACAGTCCCCGAGAGGTCTGGGTCTGATTCCATCCGGACCTGCTGCCTTCCTGACCTTTGTTTTTTTTAGCTGACTTCTCACCTGATCAGCTGTGTCTCCTGATCATTCTTGGGTTTTGTGATCTGCAGAGATCTTTAGTACCTCTGTTATATTTTATAGCTAAAAAATCATCTGGTTTTCATTTATCAGGTAAATGAGTGGTGAGTAAAGAGTGAAGTGAAGATCTTTGTTATTTCAGATAAACTATTTATGAAAACATCATTGAAATTTTTCAGATCTTTAATCTGAACATTATTCCCAGTTAATTCAAGGAATTTGTTGTCCTGTTTTTGTGTTGTTTATGATTTTTTATTTTATTTTAAAACCTGGTTAGCTTCAAACATGTGTCTACAGTAAGTGATGTCTTTGTGCTGGAGAATAAACTCTAAACACAAGTGTCAAATAAAATAATCCATATGTAATCTCACGCTCGGCTGCTTAGTTTCAATTAAGCTTTGCCAAAATGTAATGTGCGTGAGTTTAGATTCACACTCATAACAGCAGGAAGAACAAAAATTAGGACTGAGGAAGAGGAAAATTAACTTTAAATGTTTATTTTTCTACAACTGGCAAACTAAAAAATTTTTTTGCATAACCAAAAAACAAAACTGGCAGGGTGAGAAAAAATATCTAACAATACAAAAAAGGAACAAAATAGGAGAAAAATAAATGAAAATAGGCATGACAAAGAAAACAAAGATCGGAGTTCATGAAGCGAGAAAATTAAAGGAAAAACTGGGTGAGATAAAAACAGTGGACAGGAATTAAAAAGAAAAGGGACGAGGAGATGAAGAATGAGAGTGAGGTTAGAAATGAGTAGAGGAGAGAAACGCTGCGAAGCACAGCTGTTTTCTTTTAGTTCAGGCTCAGTTGAAAATGTTTTATCTGCAGCGTCTCTGCCAAAGTCATCAGTCACTCCTGAAACATGGACAGAACTCTCATTGTGTCCTTTTGTGTTTGTCTTCAACAGGTCACACCACACCGTTTTACAAACATATATTCAGAAAAGAGGGGACAGAAATATCTGTCTCTTTTCTGCCACCAAAATCATAAAAACCAGTAAACAGTGTTGTATAAAGTACCTCAAAGTGATACTTGAGTAAAAGTACAAGTACCTTATCATAAAAATACTTTGGTAAAAGTTAAAGTCTTCTCTAAAAATATTACTTGACTAAAAGTCTTAAAAGTATCTGATATTTTTTGTACTTAAGTATCAAAAGTACCTACAGAAAAGTACATTTCTGACACAAAATCTCCTTAAG
>NW_013953565.1:66229-69735 GCF_001266775.1 Austrofundulus limnaeus
CTGGAAATCATCTCAAGACCCTAAAACTTGATGTTGAACAATCTATAGTGAGAACAATGAGAAYAATCTGTTCAGTTTTTATAAATAAAATAAATAAATAAATAAAATTGGTATTTTTTTATTCCAGAAGGCCATTTTGATTCAGTCAGTGTGTTAGAATGAACTGAAACATGGACAAAGCATGGGGCCTGCATCTGGACCTACCATCATCTGTAAACAGTCAAATAGTAAAGATTCATTCTTACAGAACAAACCTGACACTTGTTGCATTTCTTTCACCTAATACTTCATAGAGCATTCTTTAAACAAGAAAGGTTAAAAGACACTTTCAATTTTTTTTATATCTACATTTCCATGGCAGCAGGTAAATTACGTCTGTAGTTCTTTGTTTATTTATTAGCAAAGTATCACATGAACCAGAGCACAAGTTTTCGTGAAATTTTCACCTGGATGTACAAATATTTAACTTTTGAATTCAACCCAATTCAAAAAGTCCAGTGCAGCTGATCCACCRTTCTAAAATGTTTTTTATTCAGTGAATTATTTTAAATAATGAGCTCAGATTTGGTGAGATTCATCCCCATCACTGCTAACAGATTGCATGCGATCGTGCATATTCTTTTTAAGATTTGACCAAAAACGGTCAGATATTTTTAAACACAGAAGCACGATCTTTATTTAAAGCTTCAGCATGAAAAGACGTGGTTGAATTTAAGACTTGTAATTGTCACGGCTGTTTTTGTTTTTGAGGTTTTTGTTTTTATGTGTATGTTCTGTCTTGGTTGTCTGGGCCTCCCTGTTCTTCTCCGTCTGTTTGGGCCTCTGCTCCTCAGTCCTGCCCCTCCCCCTCACACCTGTTCCCAGGTGTCCTCACTGCTCATCTTCATTCACCTGCAGTTTGTCATTGTGGGCTTTGTGCCCTGTCCAAGTCTCCCTTGTGTCTCCTTGAGTTTGGTTGTGTCTTATTGCTGACAAAGTAGCGTTTGTTTTTCTTTTCATTAAAAGCTTTAATCTGCATATTTGTGCTCAAATCCTTCATAAAACATGACAAAAAAATTTCTCTAATTTTTTTTTTCATTTTTCCTTCTTTTTATTGTGTCCATGATTGGTCAGAATAATGCCTGTGAATTAGCACTTGTGACAGTTACCCCTAATTTACACCACATGCGTTCCGTCTCCGCTCCGGTCCGACCTCCGCAGCAAATACACACCCATTATAATCAATGAGAGTGTTTACACTGGCTGCACATGGCTGCACAGGGCGGCGGTGAGCGGACCGCGATCCGTCAAAATTAGATCAAATCCTATATTTGATGGTCGCCAGACCTGCGTCAGAGTCAATTTTTAAAGATTACKTCGCACCAACAGGAAAAGAAATGAGCATAACATCCGTATTTTTAAAATAAGACACTTTTAGGCAGGATTATTTGTCAGATTAATGTCACAGTTGCAGCTATATTAATAAATATTCGGATATATTTCTACACAAAGGCTGTCAGAATGTATCGTTCTGTTTGGGAAGCAGATGGAAACATGTAGCATGAAGCATATGTGTACACACACGTTACACGTGGATTTTATTTTGAAATCAGATGATTCAGAAAGCCGACAGCGAGACAGTTTTAACATAGATACCAAAAGCCTTTAYATTGTTATTTTCAGCTGTGTTTGGAGTTCGTCTTTCACAGCATTAATTACTTTTTGCTGTGACTTCCACATTTATCACTGAATTTATCGCACAATTTCCATCCTGTACACTTGTCGGATCGGATTGAAGCGGACGCTGTATAAATTGAGACACAAACGAACAGCTGCAACCTGCGCAGCGCAGCGCAGCGGAGCGGAGTGGAGCGGAGCAGAGCAGAGACGTGTGTAGTGTAAATTCGGGGTTAATCTGGAAGTTAATTCTTGCCTTAATATTATCCTTTTAATTTGACGCATCTATACACACTATAATTGTCAGTCTGACCTTTGACCCTGAAAATTTGGCAAAAGAATGTTGAGGCCTAATTTAATTAAACATCTTTCTTTATTCATAAAATGTTAAGAGAAGTACTTTGTTTTAACTTTCCTTGAGAGCCGTTGCTAAAACTGTTATTCATTTATAAGTAGGACCGAGTTAAAAGAGCCTAAAAGCCACCTCTGGCCCTCGAGCCGTATCTTGCCCTATCAACAACAAACCCAGACACGGTCTTTCAATCAGCTGGCATCTTCATTTCTAATAAATGACAAAAACAAAGCAGTAAACCCTTCCCAGCAGCAGGTAAACACACAGCTTCTTTCCATTCCAAACTTCTTCTTTTTTGTCCTAAATCTACTTTCAGACATGAACGTTGAAGGTTATCCTTCTTGAAGGCAGCTCCTGGCTCTGCTGCAGTTTTCAGCGGGATGATGAATAAGATTCAATCTCTCTGCTCTGGCTCAGACTTCAGGGACCAGAACTACGAGCCAGAACATCAGTCTTATAGCTTATCCAGAGAAATCCATCACATCTGAGACGCTCTCCAACACGTGCACGCTTTAATCACTTTTACTTCACTTCATCGACGACAAGTGACTGATTCGTCTGTAGTGCAGTTAGAGGATGAAAAGTATAAAAAAAGACAGAAAAAAATCCCACTGCAGTGTCCTTGTTTGATCCAAATCCTGTCCTGAATGAGTCTAACATGATAAATGTTGTGCAGATGAGACAAACCTAACGAGAGCAGAATATTTATGCAGAGACTGATGTTTGAAAGCGGTCCAGGAAAATGCAGATTTGTGTCCAGTTCTTGCAGCAGCGGGGGGCGCAGCTCTCTGCACACAGAGCTGGGCCTGTGTCGAGCTGTGCCTTTAATAAAACTTTTACTGAAGCTCTGAAGGCTGACGCTGCTGTTTTCAGACTAAAGTTCTTGGACATGTTTTTTGACCTTTTGTAACGCACAAGAAACAATACAGAAAAGGTTTGGCTGCAGGAGCAGCTAAATAAAGGCCTAAAAAAGGCTCCTAACCAGGAACGTACCTGTATCTCTTGTTGTCCACAGGGACGATATCCATGGCGATGTAATACTGCTGATGGGGGTCCAGGCCGGCAATTTTGACTCTCATAGCCGGAAACATCCTCCTGACAGGGAGACAAACAAGACAAACAGCTGATGTTGGGAGAAAACAGTCTGACAGGTGATCCAATGAGGCCAAACGTTCTGCTGCTTGTCTCAGACTTCAGGAATGAAGGGAAGGAGCCGGGTGAGAGTGGATTAGGGCACAACACATGTTCAGAGGGAATTCAATCCAGCTTTTGATTGATGGGGGGGAATTTATTAAAAACATGTACAGAGGACAGCATCAGAAAAATGTGCATCTTTTTTGTATCTGTGATCAAAGAGTTAAATTGTTTTTGTTTTTATAGTTGTTTTCAGTTGATCAGAAACTGTAAAACTTTTCCTTCTGGAGCTCATTTCTTCCCTGAAAGTCTGAATTATTTTCACAAGTAACCACACGTGCAAGATTACATCCAAACTGGCTGG
>NW_013953565.1:70735-71882 GCF_001266775.1 Austrofundulus limnaeus
ACCTTGATGTTTCGGGACCCCACTTTGGGTCCCGACCCCAACTTTGGGAAACACTGTTCTATACGATCTAAAAATACTTTATTTTATTATTTTTTCCCCCCGAGGGGGAGATGGGTGTCATTCTGCGCGCGGGCCCCAGGAGCGGAGCAGGCCCGCGGGGAGAACAGGTCCTACTTCCTCAAGGCTCCGCGGGTCAGACCCTGTAGTCCTGGGTTTGGGACTGCAGACCCGGAACATGTTAGAGGGGTTAATTAGAAGCAGGCCTGCAAAGCAGCGCGCACGTGCAACATATTAATAGCCTGAAAYAGCTCAGAGCTGCGCGCGCGCGGGCTTTTCTTGTTTTATTGACGTGTTTGTGGTTTGTGCTCGAGTCCGATTTTTTTTTTTTCTCTGATTAGTTGAGAGGTCTGTTTGCACCCACCTGCCCGCCTTGGTGATGATCATCTCCGTGCCGATGTCGTGGAAGCGCTTCCACAGGTCCGCGCACTGCAGCTCCACCTGGATCTCCTCCATGGAGGCCGGCGGGGACGCGTCGCAGGGGCCCGGGGCCAGGTCGGCGGGGGAGCCGAAGGAGCACGACGTCCTCTCGGCCAGGCCCTCTCCGTCCGAGCCGGGGCTCGCCTCGGAGTCTGAAAAAAAAAAAAGAATTAAAAAAAAAACATCAGGAGGATGCAGGAGAAGAATTAATGCGCGTTTTCTGCAGGAAACTTGGCGCAGTGTGAGCGCGCAGCTGACTCCACATCAGCTGCAGCTGACTCCACATCAGCTGCAGCTGACTCCACATCAGCTGCAGCTCCGGGTCAAAAACAGAGCAAAGAGCCAAAACCCTGAGATGTGACGAGGAGGGAAAAAGGTTTGATTTTAATCTGCAGCTAATCAGGTTTCCTGTGAGTGATCCTTCTGGAACAAGTTAATTAAAATCACACAAAGAGGTCAATATAAGCAGATCGATCCAGACCTTTCCACTCATCCGTCAGTGACGTCAGACTTTTTCTACGGATTTCAACCAGCGTCCTAAAAGAACTGGACTGGTGGAACACAAACCAGTTTCACAGTTTGGTGTTTAAAATCACGACTCAGTTTGAAAAGCAAGAAAGTAAATCAGACTAAACTTCCAATTAGCAAATAGTTACTTAATGATATATAT
>NW_013953565.1:72882-74467 GCF_001266775.1 Austrofundulus limnaeus
TATTTATGCTGTTTTCTTCCTTTACGCACAGCGCGTTTCCCGTCCCGTTTTCTCTGTTCGTGTTTTGGTCAAATATTTAATGAGACTAATTAATCTCTCAACATGATGACTTGTTTTCTTTGAATTTTACTCACATTTTATTTCCACCTGACAAACTCTCCTGTCTGACAAACACCTGGTGTTCTGCTCTGAGATCTGCGCCGTAATTTGTCAGAATCCGTGGATAGGTTTTACGCAGCAGAAAATATCAAAACAAACAATATTTCTAAGAGAAAAAWTGCGTTCAGGTAACGGTTTTTTGGGGTCATATTTAAACAGCAGCTCGAGGTCTTTTCATTCCTCAGGGTGAAACCAAATTTAGCAGATTTAATTAAAACTTTCCATTTTAGCGCAGAATTAAACCGGTTGTTCTGCTGATGTTTGTTGGATGATCCACTGATCCGGACTTSAAATGGACAAAAACCTACTTGGCCGCTTTAATAAAGCTGTGTTCCTGACAGAAAGCAAAACAGCTGTTAAAAATAACTTCAGCCAAGGATTTAACGGATGCTTTTAGGAGAACAGGGTTCTGGTTCAGATCTAACGCAGATCCGGATCTCCGGACCGTTTTCAGGCTGTGTTGGTGTGCGTGTTTGCGCGCGGACTGACCCGGGTCCATGTCCAGACAGTGAGCCGGATCTTCTCCGTCCGCGGCCAGACTCTCCATGGACAGCTCCAGCTCCTTGTCCTCCCAGCCCCGGAGCTTCCTCTTCTTGTTGGAGCCGATCAGGGCTTCCACGGAAAACGCGTGGGCTCTAGAGCTCAGAGCTGCGGCCGATCGCCTCCTCTCACTCATCTCTCTGAGATCCACCCGGGGAGAAAAAAAAGATCCAGTCCGTCCGTCCAAAGCAGTGAAGCAGAAACAACAAAACAAACCGGGAGAGCAGAGGAGGAGAAACTGTACACGTCAGAGTTTACAGCAGGGCGCAAACTCACCAAGAGTCCAAATTAATCCACTCGGAGACTAAAAGCACCGCTGGAAGGTTCTGAAAGCGGACTGAGCCATCCTGTGCTCGAGTTCGAGTCCGGTCCTTCTCCTCCCTCTGTCTTTCTGACCCCCGAACTTCTCCCTGATTGAAACTCACTTCTGGAAAAGTTTTTTTTTCTCCTTCCGGGGGYGGTCTGTCTGTAACCTCCCACCCAATCAGAAGGTAGCAGATGGAGATCCACAAACGGTTCGGTCCAATGCCAGCCCAATGAAGACGTGAGTTCTGGAAGAGGAGCCATGCAGCACAAAATGACTCCAAATCAGTCAGATTTAAACGAACAGGAGCGTCATTTCTGTGCGTAAAAGTCACGTATTTTTACACGCAAKGACAATGGAGATAAAATCATTTCTAGACTTCAGATCATTTATGAAGCAGATCTGTTCCTTCAGTCAGATCCTGCAGCTTCAGTTTGGCTCTTCTCTCATGAATCAGCATCAGGACCCAGTTTGTCTTCAGAACGGGGCACCAGGCCGGACAGCTGGGCCCGGACTGAGCCCGGACACAAACAGAACCTGACTCTCAGGTCTGCCAATCAAACCCTTACGTGCCACAATTAT
>NW_013953566.1:0-457 GCF_001266775.1 Austrofundulus limnaeus
ACACACACACACACACACACACACACACACACACACACACACACACACACAGCTCCATCCCTTCACAGCTTATCATTAAATGCTCCAGGTGAGCAGGTGATTTACACCAGTCATTTCCAGGCCTCTGTCTGGTTTTAATGACTCGGTCCTGGACCTGCTGGCAGACACAGATACTGAGAACTGAAGTGAAGTGCTGAATAGTAACTTTAGAGGATGGACACACTGCAGCCACATTAAATTCTAATATCTTGCTACTTTTAAAATGTTGCAGATTTTCTATATTATTCATCATTTTGGACAAGATTTTTACCCAAAATGATTTTACCTAAACTGGTAGATTTGTCCATTTTAGACTCGGATGCTGTTTAAATCAAACACAAGTTTAACCCCATTGGCTTTCAAATATTTATCAACTTTTAGTTCCAACCAGGGGTGAAAATTAGCCGGTGTGTAAATG
>NW_013953566.1:1692-2929 GCF_001266775.1 Austrofundulus limnaeus
TGATCATGTGACTCCCGTGATGTGAAAAAAGTGTTTCCATTGAGCAAATTTATTTTTGAAATTCTAATTTGCATATTTTCATGGTGAATGGAAACGCAGCTAATATGTCTCTACAAGAGGAAACCCCAGAGTAAATCTGCTTTTACACCAATGTGTGGAAACAAACTGGTCTCCAAAGATCTGCTCATGTTTGCAGAGTCTGCTGAACGAGCAGGAGGTGTTTGCGTCTCTAAATGTAAATTATTTTCAGTTCAAGCAWCCTTTTTATTAGTTTTGTTTTATCGTTCCTCTTACAAGCGTTCCAGTGGGATTAGAAAACTTCAAGTGTTTCTTCCCTCTGCCTTCAAATTAATCTCTTCTCAGCCGACATGTGTGTTTTATAAAAGCTGCTGCTTGAGTTTGAAGTTGAGCTCTTTATCATTATTTCATTTTCTTTTTCCAATATATCAAACTCTGCACCTCACCTGTGTGTTGGTGCAATCAGTGGTTTAGTTATTGTTCGCTCTTCTTTCTTTATTTGGGGAGTTTTCATCACATTCCTGGTCGATCTCATTACAGAGACGTCCCAACGTCTGGGGAAAATGTGACCCTGGAGGTTGTTGGAGGAAGGATAATGATGTTCTCATATCAGAGTAAATATCTTCACAGCGCTGCTCATTATCTTCTGACGGTCTGTCTCATGTGTTGTTAGGCAAACATAATGGAAGCATATCCTCTGTGCAGATGTGTCAAACAACACAAGCCATTATCAAACCAGATGTTTGGTTTTTAATTCACTGCTTAAAAAAAGGTTAAAACTGAACAGAACGTGATGCAAACCAACACACGCTTTATGAAGTGTTTGAGACCAGAATCTGTCCTAAAATCCTTCTATCAGAGATAAACTATCCTCCCACGGGCAAGACGGATAAAGTTATTTTCTTTGCTTCCTTTTTTATTTTCTTTTGCTTTCGTTTGAATGATAATAAATTTATCAAAGTCTGGGACATTTCCAGGTTCAAACTGAAGTCTGCATCACATCAAATGGTTTTTAAAAACAATAGAAACCAAAGTTCACCAATTATCCTTTACTGAACACCTAAAACTAAACAAGATCAAAACTTCGACTTTACTCAGGAAGTAAACAAAGGTTTTTCTAAAGTTGAGACAAAAGTTTGAAAGTTAACTCAAAGTGTTTTAAAGTCTTTAAATCCAATTTTGCTCAACCCAGGTGAAAAAAATATATACTAAATTATAT
>NW_013953566.1:5228-6776 GCF_001266775.1 Austrofundulus limnaeus
ATGCCACGCCACATTTAAGCAGTCATTTCTGCAAAAATGATTCCCCACCAAGTATTGAGTGCAGAACTGAAAATAATTATTTGAAGGTTGACTTTTTGTGTATTAAAAACACTTTTCTTTTATTGGTCGGATGAATTATGCTAATTTTTTGAGATAGGGATTTTTGGTCTTTCTTTACTTTTTACCAAAATCATCAATATTAAAACAATAAAAGGCTTGGACTTCTTCTGTTGGTGTGCAATAAATCTAAAATATATGAAAGTTTCATGTTTATCAGTACATTACAGAAAATAATGAACTTTATTACATTGTGCTATTTTTTTAAGAAGGACCTGTATAGACAAAGCTATGAACTTAAAGTGTACTAAGTGTATTTGTAGTTGTTCCATTTTAGTAATTAAAAGTATACTTAATACACTTAAAATTGTGCTTTTGTACAATTTAAATACAACTAAAGTATATTTAGTATTAAATTAGTTGTTCCAAAATAGCACTAAGTATACTGATGATTAGTGCAGCTTCAAGTATACTAAAGTATACTCAAAGCCTGCTCTTGGCATAGGCGAATTAGGCGGTTGCCTAGAGCGCCATCTGGCAGAGGGGGCGCCAAACTGCAGAAGAAAAAAGTAATTATTTGTAATCCCTGGTTGTAATTCTGCTCAGCGCCCCTTTCAATTAGCTTTGTCTTAAAAAACTATAATAAAGTATTACAGGAAAAATAAACGACTCTACCCATAAAACATTTTCTTCCACCCAATGCAGCAATCGCCCCCACCCTCTCTCTCATTTGATTGACGTTGCACTGACTCATCCTGCTCTGACACTCTGACGGAGAAGGGACTAGTAGTGCCTCTCAGGTAGCGGTTCAAGTTGACAAACTCAATAACAACAAGTCTGTATTTTGTTCTCCCAAACATGTCAACCTCTTCAGATGTTTACCTGATAAAAAGACTCAAAAATCCGTAAATTTAGCTAAAAATCCACACAACTCGCTCCTGCCTTATATATATTAGCTCGGCGCTGGTGCGACAAACAAGCTAAACTGAGGTCCTCCATCCATATTTTCAGTTACAGCTGAGTCATTTTTGTGTTCCCCTCTCTGTCATGTGGATGGAGGACCTCAGTGATGAGAGGAGAATGTGTAGCAATGAGCTAATACATACATATGCGGCTAACACTCAAGCTAACAGGCTAAGCTGAGGTTGTTCTTCCATGAAGCAGCTCTGTTGTCCTCCATCCATATTTTCAGTAACAGCCTGAGTCATTTTTGTGTTCCCCTCTCTGTCTTGTGGATGGAGGACCTCAGTTACGAGAGGAGAATGTGTAGCGCTGAGCTAATACATATATATGGTGAAAGCATCGGGGCTAACGCTAAAGCTAACAAGCTAATCTGAGGTTCTTCTTCCATGAAGCAGCTCTGTTGTCCTCCATCCATATTTTCAGTTCCAGGCTGAGTCATTTCTACCTTCTCCTCTCTGTCAACGCTCTCTGGTTTCATTTAAAAGAGTCGATCATCAGATATTGCTACACATTCTCACTCCCATGTCG
>NW_013953566.1:7263-16029 GCF_001266775.1 Austrofundulus limnaeus
CACACACACACACACACACACACACACACACACACACACACACACACACCTTCCTCGGCTGCCTGTTCAGAAGAGGGGCTTTGACCTTTTATCAGATGGGAGCGCTAACACGCTAATGGCCTTGTCTGCTCTCCAATTAGAGCTGGGAAGAGAGGAGTGGAGCAGTGAGCGGGCCGCCACCACGGTTCTGAATGAGAGATGGGAAATGTACAGGCTGTCAGCCCCACGGAGGGCGCGTGTGGGGAAAGAGGCGAGACCAGGACGTATGAAACAAGAGCACAATAAAAATGAGATGACAAAAGAAAATGATGCATCTTTAAAGCCTGCGCCAGCAGTTCTTTTGTTGTTTGATAAAAGGCATCCAAGCTAAACTATTTAAACAAATAAAAGCACATCATAGAGGTGTCATGAGGTTTCACTGCTTGTTGCAAAAAAAGAAAGAAAGAAAGAAAGAAAACAAAAGTTGGAGCTATGAAACAATTTTATCATTATTGGATGCTCACCAAATAATGAATAAAGACTGTTTAGCCTCAGGGTGATGCTAAATCAAGAGGGCGTTATGAATTTTACAGTGCCAAGTGGAGAACATTCAATATGACACTTGGCTCGTCAACTTCTCTCATAAAGCAGGCGTCTCTGTTTTGGTTGCTGTGTTTTTACAGACAATATTTCCTCTTAATGTGACAACTGAACTTTTTTTTCATACTGCAACCTAGGAACACAGTAAAGAAAGACAATGACACTAAAGTGATAGTTTGATTTTTTTTCTTTTCAGCTTTGACTGCTAAATTATTATTGGTTTGATACAATCATCAAATGTATTTGAGCTCAGTGGAAAACAATGACAGGGATTTGTGGCCAATTTCCTACAGTGTAATTGCAACAAACGATTGTGAGGAGCAGCTGCTTCAAATTGTTTTGCCCACTGGCACCACTTCACCATATCTAAACAAACAGCTGACAACAGAACAACAACAATGACCTAATGACAAGGAACAACACGAGGTGCTTTTTCTAGAGCTAGTTTCTTTTTAACTGAGATTCTGGTGTTCTAGTTGAACAAACAAAGGCTTTTTATGAACATTTCCACAGATTTTAGGCTTTTAAACCAATGTTGATAGGTCAAAATTGTAAAAAATAAATAAATAAATAATAATAATAATAATAATAAAATAGAAGAATGGGGGAAATTACCTGGATCATCTACAGGTCTTTCTTAAAAAATTAGCATATTGTGATAAAGTTCATTATTTTCTGTAATGCACTGATAAACGTTAAACTTTCATATATTTTAGATTCATTGCACACCAACTGAAGTAGTTCAAGCCTTTTATTGTTTTAATATTGATGATTTTGGCAAAAAAAAAAAAAGTAAAGAAAAACCAAAAATCCCTATCTCAAAAAATTAGCACATTTCATCTGACCAATAAAAGAAAAGTGTTTTTAATACAAAAAAAGCTCAGCTCTCTCTTCACCATGACAGACCGGTACAGCGCCCGCATCATTGCAGATGCAGCACCAATCCACCTGTTGATCTCCCGCTCCATTCTTCCCTCATTCATGAACAAGACCCTGAGATAATTAAACTCCTCCACTTGGGGCAGGACCTCCTCCCCAACCTGGAGATGGCACTTTACCCGTTCCTGGCTCAAGACCATGGTCTCAGATTTGGAGGCACTGATCCTCATCCCGACCCCTTCACACTCAGCTGTGAACCGCTCCAGTGAGAGCTGGAGATCAGGATCTGATGAAGCCAACAGGACCACATCATCCGCAAAAAGCAGAGATGTGATCCTAAGGTCACCAAAAAGGATCCCCTCAACACCTCGGCTGCTCCTAGAAATTCTGTCCATAAAAGATATGAACAGAATCGGTGACAAAGTGCAACCTTGGAGGAGTCCAACTCTCAATGGAAAAGAGTCCGACTTACTACCGGCAATACGGACCAAGCACTGGCACCAGTCCTACATGGACCTAAAAGCCCATATCAATGGGCCTGTACCCCATACTCCCAGAGTACCCCCCACAGGAGTCCCCGAGGGACACAGTCGAGCACCTTCTCCAAGTCCACAAAACACATGTAGACTGGTTGAACTCCCATGCACCCTCCAGGACCCTGCTGAGGATGTAGAGCTGGTCTACTGTTCCACAACCAGGACGAAAACCACAATGCTCTTCCTGACTCCGAGATTCGACTATCAGACAGACCCTCCCCTCCAGAACCCCCGAATAGACCTTACCAAGGAGGCTCAGAAGTGTGATCCCCCTATAGTAGGAACACACTCTGCGGTCCCCTTTTTTAAATAGGGGAACCACCACGCCGGTCTACCAATCCAGGGGAACTGCACCCTGATGTCCATGCGATGTTGAAGAGTCGCATGCAACCCCACAACATCCAGAGCCTTAAAGAACTCCAGGCGAGTCTCATCCATACCCGGCGCCTTGCCACCGAGGAACTTTTTAACCACCTCGGTGACCTCGGTACCAGAGATTGGAGAGTTTGACCCAGGGTCCTCAGGCTCTGCTACCTCATGGGAAGATGTGTCGGTAGGATT
Organism: Austrofundulus limnaeus; assembly: GCF_001266775.1. NCBI lineage: Eukaryota > Metazoa > Chordata > Actinopteri > Cyprinodontiformes > Rivulidae > Austrofundulus > Austrofundulus limnaeus. The sequence goes on from NW_013953566.1 coordinate 9,819, forward strand.
GAGGAGGTCCTCGAAGTATTCCACCCACCGACCCACAATGTCCCGAGTTGAGGTCAGCAGCGCACCATCCCCACCATTAATAATGTTGGTGGTGAACCGCTTTCCCCCCTGAGATGCCAGATGGTGGGCCAGAATCGCCCTGAAGCAGTAGGGAAGTTTTTTTCCCATGGCCTCTCCGAACTCCTCCCATGCCCGAGTTTTTGCCTCAGCGACCACCCAAGCCACTATCCGCTTGGACTGCCGATACCTATCAGCTACTTCTGGAGTCCCACAGGCCAAAAAGACTCGATAGGACTCCTTCATCAGCCTGACAGCATCCCTCACCGCCAATGTCCACCAGCGGGTTCGAGGGTTGCCGCCACAACAGGCACCGACAAACCCATGGCCACAGTTCATGTAAGACGCTTCGACAATGGAGGTATGGAACATGGCCTGCTCAGACTCAATGTCCCCCACCTCCCCACCTCCCTCAGAATGTGTTCAAAGTTCTCCCGGAGGTGTGAGTTGAAGCTCCATCTGACGGGAGACTCTGACAGACGTTCCCAGCAGACCCTCACTATACGTTTGGGTCTGCCAGATCTGTCCGGCATCCTCCCCCCACCAGCGGAGCCAACTCACCACCAGGTAGTGGTCAGTTGACAGCTCCACCCCTCTCCTCACCTGAGTGTCCAAAACATGCAGCCACAGATCAGATGAAACGACAACAAAGTCAATCATCGAACTGCGGCCTAGGGTGTCCTGGTGCCAAGAGCTCATATGGACATCCTTATGTTTGAACATGGTGTTATGGACAATCCATGACGAGCACAGAAGTCCAGTAACAAAACACTGCTCGGGTTCAGGTTGGAGGGGCTGTTCCTCTCAACCAAGCCTCTCCAGGTCTCACTGTCATTACACATACAGTACGAATGTTGAAGTCCCCCAGCAGAACAAGGTAGTCACCTTTAAGAGCGCTCTCCAGCACCCCGTCCAAGGACTCCAGAAAGGGTGGATCATCTGAACTGTTGTTAGGCGCATAGGCACAAACAACAGCCAGGACCCGTCCCCGGAGGGAGGCTACCCTCTCATTCACAGGGGTGAACCCCAACACACAGGCACCGAGATGGGGGGCAATAAGTACATTCACTCCTGCTCGGCGCCTCTCAGCATGGGCAACTTCAGAGTGGAAGATTGTCCAACCCCTCTGAAGGAGACTGGTTCCAGAGCCAGAGTGGTGTGTCGAGGTGAGTCCAACTATATCTAGTTCGAACCTCTCAACCTCACACACCAGCTCAGGCTCCTTCCCCACCAGAGAGGTGACATTCCACGTCCCTAGAGCCAGCTTCTGTAGCCGAGGATCGGACCGCCAAGGTCCCCACCCTCGACCATTGCCCAGCACACATTGCACCCGACCCCTACGGCCAGTCACCACCACAAAAAATGAAGGTCACACACTCTAATATTTTGTTGGACCGCCTTTAGCTTTGATTATGGCCCACATTCGCTGTGGCATTGTTTTAGTAAGCTTCCTAGACCTGACCAACTGCAGCAACCCCAGATCAAAGCACCACCCCCACAAGCTTGTACAGTAGTCAGGAGGCAGAAGACGATCCTTCCAGTTTTTAATAATGTGTTGGACAGTATTTGACCCTTCTCAAACAGACTGACATCTTTTCCACGACCACAGCATGGTAACCATATGGTTATTTAAGAAATGAGAAGGTACTCGTTGCACCAGTTGGGGTTAAATAACTTGTTGACAGCTGAAAGATAGTCCCTCATACAGTAACTATCCAACAGGAGGCTCGTACCTGATTAGTTAAATCCAGGTGGCAACTTATGTTTTGGCCAGGCAGCGTATATATGAGGTTGTAATTATTTTTGTACTAATTTACACAGATTTTCCCTCATTTTGCAGCTTTACAGACGTAGAGGGAAATCTCACAAACTTTTTCAAAAATTGGTCAACCGTCCACAGCACCCCTACGTGTGTGAGTGTTACAGTTTATTTTTTTTGCAAAAATTACGAATTTTTGAGGCTCATTATACAGGTAAATGTCCAAAGGGTTTGACATGCATAGGATTATCTAATAAAGAATTTCTGACATAATTTCAAATGGGAAACCTCAAATAATATTTGGATATTAAGATTTACCAATTGGAAAGTAAAAAAAAGCTGTGCTAGCTCACAGAGAAAATGACAAATTCATGGTTTTTGTAGTTTCCTTGAGATTATAGAGTTAATTCAGATGATCAATGATAAGGTTTTCATTATGTATTCATTTAAGGGATTCATTGCATTTTGACAAAATATAGTTGTTACAAACATTTTAATCTGCTTTTTTCTCCACATGCAGTACCAGTCTGACTTAATCCTCAGTTTGATGTGGTGGGTCACATTTTTCAGAGAGAGATGAAAATGAAAACTCACAAAACAAAATCAGTTGAAGCAGCTGCTCTTATTGTAACTGATGTGACTTTAAGAAGACAAAATGTAATAAGCAGAGGTCAGGTTTTCCATATATTCTAAATATTACAGGTTACATTAAAGAGCAGACTTAATGCTTACAGACGTTTCTCTGTGGGGTTTTCTGCTCTGTTTCATTCTGAGTCTTTGTTTTCTTACATTCCCACAAGAATAAAAGTTAGTTTCAGATCAGATAATTTTCCATCCAGTGCTTCTGCTTCCTCCTAACCATTATTTCTTCCTTCAAATATATCTTTTGTGTGCTTTGTGTTTTTTTTATTTGGTGAAGTTCATTCTGCCTTTACTTTATTAAAGTATCTTTACTTTTGTTTGACTTATTAGCATTCAGAGTTCAACAGAGTCTTCCCACAGCTTCCTGTTTCTGCAGTATTCTGCAGGATGATTGTTTGAATAATAAATCTGAATAAAGTTTCATTTCTCAGTGTGTCATGGTGCGATGGTGGAACAGGTGGAGGTGCGCTGAGCTCAGAGTAGATTGGACGAGAGCTGGTGCGATATGAGACATACAGAGTTATTGAACCCTGGCTGATTGGATGGTAACTGGGAATGATTGCTCTTTTCTTTTTCGGCTCATCCAGCTTTCTCTAAAGCTTTATCAGTTTTTCACTTGGTTACCCCTCAGAGAGAGAGACAGACAGTAGAGAGTGGAGCAGATGGAGACAGTGATGATTTCAGACCTCTGCTGTGTGAGCAGCATGCATAAGCAAAATAAAACGAGGTTTCATTTAGGAGTCTTGATCCATTAGTAATTAAAACTTGTGTCTTATAATAGATAGCAATGTTAATAAATGCAGTGTTTTTATGAGAAAAATGATATTTAATGGTCAGATAAATAAACAATCAGAGATCTGAAGCTCAAACACAAAACACGAAAATGATGGAAAAACAGTATTGTTGAGAAATTAATTGTATCAGATAGTCATACAAATTATTTTGCCTTGTGAAAAAAGTTCAGTTTATGTGTGTCAACCTCTTCCTAATGGTTTTAGAACATGTGACAATGAAAGTTTCCCCCAAAACAACAAAAAACTAAATTTTTTAGTTGGTGTTGCCAACACTGAGGAATAGATGATTATTTATTAGGTGTTTATTTATTTTATTTTTATATTTATTCACTTATGTCTAAGACATTTCAAACAATAAAATAAAATACTATCTTTAAACTTTGTCACAGTTTAAATTTTTAAATTTTCACATTTCTTATATTTCTTATTTAAAGCTTTAATCCATATTTTTCTGCAGAAATCATGCATTTAATGTAGTTTTACTGTATATGTTGTGTCTTTGTTTGATAAACTGAATTGTAAAAAAAATCCTGAAAAACTCATCCAAAATTCATAACTGACTGAATGACAAAATAATGTGGAAAAACCACAACTGCAGGTTGTTGAATCTGTCTAAAGTCCTGAAACATACCAGCACTTTCAGCACCTTGGAGAGTTCCTTCAGCCTTTAAGTCCTGAAACATTCCAGCACTTTCAGCACCTTGGAGAGCTCCTTCAGCCTTTCACACTAGCTGTGTTTACATGTGAAAAACTCTGTGATCGGAATGAAAAGGATTCGGATTAAATAGTCAGAATGTAACGTTTACATGGGCACAATCCGATCATGACGAGTGTTTACATACACCAGGCTTTTATTCAGAATAGAAGCTCTGACATGCACAGTTGCTAACTTTCCTTTAAAAAAATAAAAATACAGAAAATTTTTCCACTTTTGTCATGAACATAAGCAGCTTCTGAGCGCCCAGAACGGCCCTGTGACAGGTTTTAATAATGGTGGAGATGTTACTGCACTCCCTGGTTGAGCTACAGATGACACACAGACCTTTTTTTTTTTTTTTTGCAAAGCGGCGCAGGCTGTGTGTCTTCCTTTTTTATTGAAGGAGAAAACAGGAGAAAACATTCTGTGCTGCTGGACACTACAGTGCTGCTGTCCCTCCCTCCACAGATGAGCAGAAACCACTGGATGAAAGTCAGCAGACATGCAGTCAGGTCAGTTTCCACAATCAGAATAAGATGACCGGATTAAGTGTTTACGTGCATGCTGTTCAGATTATCAATCAGCATAAACCACCTCTCTCATTCTGATTACAAATTCATTCAGATCGAGCTGAATCGGGTCAGAATAATCTGAATGGGGTGTTTATATGACGCATTTTTTATTCTGAATGACCGTTTAATCTGATTACTTATGTCCACGTAAACGTAGCTAATGTCTAACATTCCAGTACGTTCAATAAATTGGACAGTTCCTTCAGCCCTTCACACTGTCCAAGGTCCTGAAACATTCCAGGGGTACTAGTGTTATGACAAAATGGCTCTGGGGGTACACAAGTCTGAAACTTTTGAACATAGTTATATTCCAAGCTTTGACATAAAAGGCACCGCCTCCAGGGTTGTGACCAGGAAGTCAGATGTACACGTGTAGAGGTTGACTCATCATTAATGATTAGATCAGCCTGGGACAGACTGGGCTCTTGAGAGGGATTGTTTTGGTTCCGATAAGGCCAAGGCCTTTTTCTCCCAGCCTGCTGCTGGTTGCTGTGAGGTCTTAATGGAGTCAGAGATTTGGAATAAAGCCTTCTAGAAGAGAATCAACAGTTTTTTTCTCTATTTTATTCAGACTTCCAATTTGTTGATCATGATTTTGTTACAGGTTTTGTTAAAGGTTACAAGGTGATGAAATAAGTTCATAGGGGACCACTTTACAACAAGACTCTCTTTATAGATGGCTTATAAATACTTTATAAGTTATGTTACACGTTATAATTTCATCTGTAAACACATTATAAATCATTAATAGGTGTTTATTATGCAGTATTTAAGAACAAATAAAGAGACTAAACAAAATCAAAGGGAGCTTTTTTTAAAATATGAAATAGTGCACAGCTTATAAGGCTCCCTTATGACAGTTATGCATGTTTTTTAGTTAATAATAAATAGTGTATTGTTTTACATTTTAAAATAAGGCTATCTTTGATAGTTGTGGATATGTATAAAGCAGTAATACAATACAATATTATATATAAAATGTGTTTCCATTACATTATTGTGCTTACAAGTTAGTAACCTAGTCTGAAGTGTTTATATAGCACTTTAATAAACATCTATTAATGATTTATAAAGTGTTTACAGGTGAATTTGTAACCTATCTATAAACTATTTATAAGACATCTATAAGGGGAGCCTTATTGTTAAGTGGTACAGTTTGTACCACTTTGCAATTATGACAATTAATGTTGTGATTATTTTGACAACCTGTTAACATTCAGCGGAACGCCCGCGTGCCATTTTGGTTTAGTTTTATTTTGTAAAGTCGTTTCTGTTCATCCTAGGTCCATGTTCAACGAATCAAAATTGACGTCTAGGCCCTCCTCTTTCGATTGACACCTCATTTGACCAACTGGGTTCAAGTATCGGCTGTCCAGAGCCAATAATATATGAGAAGTGACCAACTTCCTGTTTCAGTCATCCTGGAATTGATTGACTGTAGATTCGACCAGTCAGCTCCGAGCTTCGTTCTGATGCCACAGCTGTGTAGCCAATCACCGTACCTTTCATTTGGTGTATAGTTTGAGGGGGTGGGAACTTTGTTTAGTGACGGAGGTTAATACGGAGGAGGTCGCCATATTTATACAGTCATGCTACGCTAACGCTCACAGGAAAACAGTTTTTTCCATCATTTTTTGGACAGTTAGCTGACTAAACCTGCTGATAAGATGAAAATATATTTGTTATTAAG
>NW_013953566.1:16683-30863 GCF_001266775.1 Austrofundulus limnaeus
TACCAAATTTGATTTGGTAATAGTTGGGAATTAATATTTTAGCCTAGTAAAAATTGTTTATTGATTTCTCATTCCCTTTATGTTCTGTGATACTTCATTAATAAAAAAATAAAAATTTAGGGAGAAAAATATCTTGATTTTTGTTTATTTTACTTTAATATACTAAATATTAGTTACAGTTACAAAGAATATGACTGCTTAAGTTAAAAATTCAGATTATTAGCTTTAAAAAGAGACAAAGCTTGTGAATTTACTCTAAAGGGTTCAAAAGCAGTACTTCATTTAATTTGTGTACTTTTTAAGGCGTTTTATGGTATTTTAGGCCCGAAGTGAAGTGATGGTTTTATTGATGATTAATTGCACACAACCCAAGTAACAACCCAGTGAGACACCAACTTTAAGACCTGTTTGGGATCTTTCTTAGTCAATATTTTTGTTGTTTTTTGGTGCTTCCTGCATCTTATGACTGAGCAGCTGTTGGTTAAGGCACTGCTGTCTATAATCCTTACAGAGCTGGGCTACAACTGAATCATATATTAGATTGTAATTTATTAATAATTGATAACTTTTCAGCAAGCAAAGGATGATCTTGTGGCTCGGCATGGCACAGAGACGTCATGTTGATCCCTGACTCAGACCATATCCTGCAAGCTGAGTGTTGAGGGGTCTCCCATTGCTTTTTCATGCAGCTGTAGACATTTCAAAATGTCTAAAGAAAGTCAAGTACTTTTGATTCTTGACACAGTATGGATATTTTCCCCATTCTTTCCACATATAGTATTGCCTCCCTGATATTTGAACATGAAGACTCAGTCCATCATGTAACAGAGCAGATGCACCTCTACCTTAAAATAAAAAAGATACTTCCAGCTACTGGAAGTTGTGCAATATTTAACATGTTCTGTTTCCCCCCACAGAGCACTGCATGGTAATCTAAACAGTGCACAATCACAAACTAGAGGCAGAGTCATTAATGCTCCAAGTATTCAGTCTCATTCAAAGCTACCTCTAGTTTACTTCTTTCAATCAGACTAATGTAGACGCCCACGGTCCAGCAGTGCAGGTGTGTGGGTTTCAGAGAACACACAGAAACAAAGCAGCTTCAGAAAGAGGAGGAAAAACTGAACAGAATAATAGATAGGGATTGTTAAAATGTTAATATTCTTCTCCAGCATGTTGGGTTTGCCTCCCATTCATTTATTTTTTTTTTGAAAATGACCGAGGCCATGATTAATGTGACAAAGACACTGCAGTAATGAAAGAAAAGAAAAAAGGAGGTAAAAAAGGGACAGTGGAGGATAAAAATGTGATAATATCAAATCACAGGAGGAGGTAAATCAAACTCGAGGCCATGAGGGAAGAAAAAACAATGATTTGCATTTAATGGGCCACAGACAATAGCTGCAGGTGAACATTTAAAGGTACCGATGGTAAAATATTATCCACCCCATTTAAAGCTAATGTTGGTACCAGTTCTGTTCAAGAATCACCTGAGTGGTTCTGTTTAAATCCCTCCTGTTCCCATGTAGCCTCCAGGAGAGAAAATATGAAAGAAGAAGAAAAAGAAACAAGAGTGCTCATTTTATCATTTTATCTGTCCCTGCTTACAGAGCTGCAGGAAAGACCGGGTCATAAAAGATTTTCAGAGAAACAATAAGTCATGTACATGATTTAGTGACATTATTATTTTAGCCTCTCATCATTAATTCAGCCGCAAGTAGAGACTGTGAGCACAACTTCTACTTTAAAAATCTAATTATGGCACAAGAAAAACAAGTTGTAACACTTATTAAAGTGTATACATTTAATGCTCTATGTTAACTAGAATTTACTAATTAATTAAGCTCTGCATTAATGAGTGTTCAGCTTAATTACAATATACAGTTAAAGGCAAACACTAAACATTACTGTACATGTGGCCCAGCACAGCTAAACAAAGGGTTAGCTTCACTAATCTTTCGCTAAAGCTAACCGTTAACAGATTAAAAATGAAGGGAAACTAACGCTAACGGCTAAGTCAAATCTCAGCCTGTGTCACATGTCTTCATCTCCTCCCAGTTAAAGGTTTCTATTGGCTTAATTTGAAGGTGTGTGTGTGTGTGTGTGGGGGGGGGGGGGTGTCATTTGTGGCCAATTGGCCAAAACCATCTCAGGAGCACTAAAGATGTATTCTGACAGAAAACATGTTCAGGTCTAAAAACAACACTGCGATTAAATAATTATTAAAACACACCAAAATCTGCCCATCTTCTTTTTGAAAAAATACCAAAATAAGTTAAATTTTTAACGCAGGGACTGCTGTCATGGCCGGAACCATGTGAACTGAGCTGGGAACAATTTTGGCATGAAATGTGCATGGCTTAGAATGCACTTTTAGAATCCATGCACACAAAAAATAAGCAGTAAGCTCAAACTGGCTGCTCGCAACAAGGTAACATGGCTAACTGGTCGCAATTCGGTTAAACTGCAAAAGAAAACTTGCCAATTTTTATACAATTTTGATTAAAGCACTAGTTTCCAGCTGCTTCAGCCCTGTGAGAAATTATCAATCTTTGTGTTTCTCATGAAAATATCTAGTATTACAACACTCCCAACCCTGAACACATGGGAAAAGTAATTTTCTTATGTGTCGGTGGAGTTTGTGTTAACCATGATTGGCCAAGTTGATTTGTCTTGTAGCGTAAGTTGAAAGTTTTTTTTCCCCCCCATCTTCCCTTATGTGATTTTTAGTTTTTGTGTTAAAGATAGAACAACTGTGTTTGCCGCATGACCGGTTTCACCTGTTCCCCCATGTTTGCCTTGTTTGTCTTCTTGAATGGGCTTTTCTTAACTGCCCCCTCCCCCCTTCCCTGAATGAAGCTTGTGAATTTATTTCTGTGAAAGGCGCTATATAAATAAAACTTTACGTACTTTACTTACTTAAAAAATAGTGGTATTAGTAAATTTATTGCAAACACGGTGCAACTAGCACCTTCCTGTCTCGAGTTATGGCTGTTTTTCCAGGTGGATTAGGGCTGTTTTTAGCTGAATTGTTACATGTCCCTCCACATTTAATGTTCAAATTTTGAGGAGCTAGCAGTTTCCTGTCCTGAGTTATAAGTAAAATTAAAATTTATATTTAAAGTTATAAGTGGTTTCTAGCCATTTCAACCACATCCTCCCAGCTGCCCAGAATTCATCCAACCAAATTGTTCTGACTTCTTTAAACCTGTTAACATTCAGCGGAAGGCCCAGGTGCCATTTTTGTTTCATTTTATTTTGAAATGTGGTTCTGTGTTTCCGTTCAACCTGTGTCCATGTTCAATGAATCAAAATTGACGTCTAGGCCCTCGTCTTTTGATTGACACCTCATTTGACCAACTGGGTTCAAGTATCAGCTGTCCAGAGCCATTAATATGAGAAATGACCAACTTCCGGTTTCCGTCATCCTGGGTTTGATTGACTGTAGATTCGGCCAATCAGCTCCGAGCTTCGTTCTGATGCCACAGCTGTGTAGCCAATCACCGTACCTTTCATTTGGTATATATATTGAAGGGGTGGGAACTTTGTTTAGTGACGGACGAAGTAAACATGGAGTTGGTCGCCATATTTAGACAGTCCTGCTACGCTAACGAAGGAAGCTAACGCTCACAGGAAAATGTTTTTTTCATAGTTTTTTGTCCAGTTAGCTGACTAAACCTGCTGATAAGATGAAAATATATTTGTTAAGTGTTTGAGTGCTTCAAGACATGGAAGAGTGATTTTTGTGGCCAGGAGAAGTAAAAAAGTTTGGATAAAAAGACTTCCGGTCGGCCATTTTGAGTCGCTAATTCCGTCATATTTGAGGACAAATATGCATCAAATGTGAGTGAAAAACAAATATTTTTCACTGCTGGTGGTTTTATAAGCTGTGTGGAATGTTAATGCTTTGAAAGAAATAAGGATATATTTGTTTATTCTTGTGTTTTGGCTGTTTATTGGTGGAAATTTGGCTGAACGTACTCCAGTTGCTCTAAATATTTCTGAACATTAAACCGCAACCAAACTAGTCAATCTGACCATTCACTTCTTCAACTAACTCCTCCCACAAAAGTCAAACAGGCCAATCATGTCTTTGACAAACTCCCACACATTAAGAACCTCCCACCTTTTGACTGCAGCGAACTCCTAAGAAAAAGTGGTGTTCAGTTGCGTGTTGATCTCATCTGAGAGGCACAATAAAACCATTGGTCATGAAAGAATCCAGGCTTCAACAGTTTCTGTATCTGTCTTTGTTAATGTCATGAAGCTGACATGTCTATTCCCGGACAGGGAAGCTGCTCGTGATGAAGCCATTGTGAAGTAATTGGACTTTAATTGGTGTTTAATGGTCTGTTTGCTGATGAAACCCAACTCTGTGGAGATTTTCCAACAAATGCTTATTACAGACCAGCAAGACCGTCATGGACATATATCGATTCTAAAATTCACTCCCATCACCATGATTGCATTAAACCTCCACTAAAATCTTTCAGGATGCTGTTTAATTGAATCTCATGACTTCATGAAGCAGTGTCTTTAGGCTCATGCCATAATTGTGTCTCAGGGGCTTCTTCACATCTGCAAACTCAGCTTTTCAATCCAGTGTCCTCGTCTTTATCTTTACCATGTTGATAACTTTAATCAAGTCAACCTTCTGTTCTTACAGATCTCCTTCTCAGAGTTTCTCCCTGGCTTTTAGTTTATAGGCCAGCAGACACATGTGGAGGCTCCCAAATGGCTCCAGAGCCCATTAAGAATTCATCAGCAGCAAGATGGTCCTTTTTATAATCCAGTCTGTGTGATCTCGCAGATGCGATTCAGCCTCATTGACAGAGAGAAAAACTCAAGTGTGAAAGATTACATGCATGGCTTTGCTTCAGTAGTTTTCCTTTAAGGTTTTATTGACAGTTTGCTAAATGCTTCATGTGACTACAGATTTACAAACCACTCACACAACTATAAGCTCTGATTTTTTTTTAATTGTTCATGCAAAACCACAACTGCATGGTTTGCTGGATGCCTGGCCATAAATCCAACTTGTAGCTCCAAATTCTGTTTTTACACAAAATGCAGTCATCAGTCACCAAGCTAGGAAATATAACATGAAAATAGCTAAAGTAATCCCTCTCTATAACAATTGTGACAAATGCGCATTTAATAACTATAGACCAATATATTTGTTACCACAGTTTTCAAAGATTTTAGAGAAATTATTTTTGGTTAGATTGGATCAATTTATCGATAAACAGAATATTATAAGTAGCAGTCAGTATGGGTTCAGAGCAAATAACTCCTTTAATGGCTCTTGTGGATTTGATGGAACAAATAACTGCTGTTGATCAAAAACAATACTGTGCTAGTATTTATGTTGTTTTAAGAAAGCATTCGACACCACTGATCACAATATTCTTCTTTAAAAGCTACAGAAATATGGCATTAGAGGACAAGCACTACAGTGGATATCTAGTTATCTAAAAAATAGGAAACAGTTTGTACAGATAAATGAAGTAAGATCTGAACTCTGTAACACTATGTGTGGAGTTCCTCAGGGTTCTGTACTCGGACAAAAGTTATTTATTTTATATGTGAATGATTTGGTTAATGTGTCAGGGTTGTTTAAATGTATTTTATTTGCAGATAACACTACATTTTTTTGTTCGGGTAATGACATAAAACAGATGTTGGAAAATTATGCAAGCAGAATTTGTGAAAATACAAAATTGGTTTAAAACTAATAATTTATCATTAAATTTAAATAAAACTAACTATATGATATTTGGTAACAGAAAGGGAATTATTGGTGTTCCATTTAAAGTTGATGGTGTTGAGATCTGTAGAATCAGTGAGGTGAAGTTTCTGGGTGTCATCGTTGATGAAAAGCTGACATGGAGACCTTACATAAATCATTTAAATTATTTAAGAATATAAAGAAATGTTAAAGTTGGAATCTCTCTTTTCTGGAACCATCACTCTTCATTTTCCCAACTCTGAAGCCATTTCTGCCTTTTCCTGATGCATTTTTACATTTGCTAAATTAAGGTTTCCTGTGAAACACTTTGGAGAACATTCCTAACTTATCTACAACACCAGAAACAATATGCTCAAACAAAAAGAACAAAGCCTCACTGGAGCTCATGCATAAAAAGATTGAATAAAAATGAGAGGAATAAAAAAAACAGTCAGTAGTGAAGAACAGAGTGTTTATTTTAGTAATGCACTTGTCTTTTCCTCACAGTTTCTGCATCCAGCAGGTTTTTGTGCTTCATGCTGAATTGTACGTTAGATTTAACAAAAAAAACTTTTTTGTTAAATCTAACGTACAATTCAGCATGAAGAACAAAAGTAAATGTTTTGTTTCAGAAGCTTTAGTTCTCATTTTGACACAATCTGATTCGCGTTAATATAAGAATCACATTTTTTTTAGTCCAGCTCATCCAGAAATATTTTGGCCATCATACAGATGATTTATTTTATTAGTCTTATAACTGTAACCCACATCATTATAATAATGTGTTAAAATAAGCTGTTTTAAAGCCAGCATTGATAATAAACTATATTATTTTCTGTGTAATGAGGGGATTCCACCACTAGGTGGAGCTGCACAGGGTTGAACAGTAGCCGCAGCAGGCAAAATCTAGTGTAAAATCTCCATTCAACTGCATTTTTATTGGCTACTTTTTCTGCAGCCCAGTTGTACTGGGAAGCAGGAATTTCCCACTTACAAGTCGTGAATTTAAACTGGAACGCTTCTCCAGTGGGAATTCCTTGTTGGAAAGTGGGAGAATTAAAAATTTAAGGTGGCAGCTATTCACTACAACTCTGAGTAAAATTATCTTACTTTTACTCTTAATAGATTGAGAGTTGTTTTCCCTATTTATTTGGTCTGTTTTTATGGTTATTTCATTAGTGCTCTTTTAGCAATGCTTTGTTTTTAGTTTGCAATGTGTGAAGCACTTTGGACAACGGCAGTTGTTTTTAAATGTGCTATATAAATAAAGTTGATTTGATTAGAATAGTATTTGTGTATTATTTATTTCACATTTAGTCAGCCGTACACGTAGGATTTTTCAGTGTTTATAAGAGGACGTGTTAAAATGCTGTTTCTGCGCATGAAATACCATGTAGAGCTCAGTTATTATTTGTTAGCTGTGCTCAGTGTTGTATGAGCAATGAGACGAGGAACGTTTCATGTTTAGTCGAAGTTAAACCTGGAAAAACAAAGATGATCACTGGACCTTTGAGGACCACCATAATGCTCATACTGATTTAGTTGGAGGTGACCCTGCTCCATGCAAAATGCTGCTCTCTCTATATACACTATCTCTCTGATAACTGCTACATTTGTATAATCTGTTCTCACGATTCTTAAGACGCTATTTGATGTCTAGGGACCTTGCACTCATTTCGATACTGCTTGTATAAGTTGTAATTCTATTATTGGTCATTCGATGTCGCTGTACCATTGGTCATTCTGTTACTGGCTGTTCATGCGCTCCGCCCGGAAGTATAGTAATGCATTTCCTGTCTGTTGCTAGTTCAGTGGTAGCTCGAAAGACCCTCTGATTGGGTCTGCTTGAGTTGCTGCTCACCTTTTGCATGTGAAAACCTTATTAAACCATCCGACAACCAAACCACGCAGCGCACCTTCTTTTATTCACATGTTTCTGCCTTAGTGGATATTTCCATGACAATTTTGGCGTCACGAAAAGGAGCTTTGGTGACACGACGCCCATTCCAGGCCACGGTGAGGACATCAACAAGACCTGAGATTTTCCTTTTTGTTTCACTCCCACCTGTGGAGCTATCTTTTTCTGATTTTTTTCTCCGCCGATTAACCCTGGAATTGATCATCTTCACTTCGGCTTGGGAGGGGTGAAGTGGACGCTGAAGGAAACAAACTTTTATACGGCAAAACACGGTGAGAAACATGTTTAACTATAGCTTTTCCTTAGCTATTGTAGCGGATGCTAAAAGCTAATTTTATTCGGTGATTTGTAAAATAAATTCTAATCCTTTTAGGCGCACACCTGGATATTTCCACGACACTCTGTCTCATTATTTTCTGTTTGTATCGAGAAACTTCAGCTCAGAGAACCTCTTCACATGGATTCTGTTTCACAGATGAGCAGAAGCTCCATCATGAATAATTATAAACCTGACAAACTAACATGTAGTCTGTACTTTCAGTTGTTTATTACAGGATTTAATGAGATTACAGGAAATGCAGCTGTCTTTACAAATGGGTGGATTTAATAAAAAAAAAATCCTGAGAGTTGAGGTTCCATCAGGTAAAAATGATTTTTAGTCTTTATTTACAGATAGGAATTACACAAGTTACATAAAATACTTCATATTTGTTTTTTTCTTAAAATCGATAAAGACAAAGCTGTTTTATGTAGACATTTGTATTGAAACAGAAATGAATTGCACTTTAAACAAAACTGAGGTTTGTTAATTTTAACTTTTAATTACCGCAACATTAATAGTTAGTCACAATTTTGCAAAAGTTAGTATTAGCTTGCTAATTCAAGCATCTGTTCTTGTTTTAATTCTGACAATTCAGTTTCTAATTTCAGCACTCAGTATTCTGGTTGTTCATGACCTTTCCACAGATGCCGGCTTCGAATCATGTTAATATTTCAGTATTTACATTTTTCCCTAAAACATTTGAGATTAAATAATAAGAGGTATGCAGTGTATAAATATTATATGTAGACTTTCATAAGGTCAACATAAAAAAAGCTGTTCGAGGGCGAAGTCAATACTTTCAGGAAAATGAATAAATAAATGACATGTACAACTGACTTTACTTAAAGAAAAATAAGAGTACACAGTCAAAACAAACCCTAATTTTCCTTGTGGATGATGCTAATTTGGTGAAACAAAAGCATATTTCTTCTGCCAACTAAAATCAATCAAAA
Source organism: Austrofundulus limnaeus (assembly GCF_001266775.1). Taxonomy (NCBI): domain Eukaryota; kingdom Metazoa; phylum Chordata; class Actinopteri; order Cyprinodontiformes; family Rivulidae; genus Austrofundulus; species Austrofundulus limnaeus. The sequence continues at coordinate 25,605 of NW_013953566.1, forward strand.
CCAGATTATATTTAGAAAGGGAAGCAGCAAAAAAGAAGAGAAACAGAAGAGGAAGGAAATGCTTCTTTTAGCACTTTTCCCGGTGGAATAAAAGAGTCGATCATAAAGACATGAAAGATTCAAAAACCTGCTTCTCTGTTTCTTTGTTCAAGTCGTCTTCGAATCAAAAGGAACAAAAAGAGACGAGAAGAAGCTCCCAGTCTGTACCAGTCCAAACATTAACTTCTTTCTGTCCGAGCCTTTAAATGACCAGTAAGATGCACTTCCTGACTGGTTTTTGGTATATTTAGAGATAAAATATTTAACTAAATCCAGTTTCATCCATAAGATTTTATTTATGTGAAGCTTCTCAATTTTAATAAGACTGTTAATATAACTAAACTAATGTTTGTGGGAAAAATATTTTCAACTGCATCTTGGAAGGAAAACAGGTTCATTCATTTTGCAGAATTTGAAACTATTTCTTGGGAAACAAAAATACAAATAAACAAAATAGAACAAACTCTTGAAGGATGGATAAATGGGAGAATTAAATTTTTATCAAATTAATTTGTAAGCAACTAGCTCCCACTTCTACTCTCTCAGAGAAAAACAGATGTAAAATTAGACCTGCCATGATAAGTAAGAAAGTAATTATTGAAGGCTAAAATAAAATAATGATATCTAAAATGAGGCTGATCATTTTCATTTGACTGCTTATTTGTTTTATTCACGTTTCTACTCTTTAGTGTTAGGAGGAGTCAGGTAGCATGTAGCATCTAGCTACCTCTGTAGCATGAGAGCCCCATGAACAGCCATGTAGCCAGAGGAGGGTCTTCATTTTCTGACACCTTCTCTCAGAGGAAGACAGAATAAGTTGTGTTTGGATAGAGGAGGTGGGTATAGATTTTTTTCTTCAAGTTTGTGACATAATGTTACATGGTGTTCCACAGGGTGCAGTACTTGGACCAATATTGTTCCTTCTAAAAATATTCACCCTTGGTAAGAATATGTCTTACCATTTGTCGATATTCAACTGTACTGCTTCTTCAGCCACCGTTTAAGGTAGGGGTTTCAATATATTCGTTTTAAATGGTCTCCAAACAACTTGTCAGCAAAATTTGTTATTGTGACAGACATATGTGCAGCCATTAAATCCATTTATCAACTGATGTTCCATGTTTTTACAGGAAGTGATGAGACCTCAATATATTTCAATGGTGAAATTGATTGTAAATACAATGAAAGTTAGAAAGACCAAAAGTCATAGGACCCATCTCCTAAACAAGCTGAAGGTTTTAATACATTAACAGCTAAAACAGCACGAAATCTTCAGAAGTAATTTCCATACGACTTGTGAAAGTAAAAATAAAAGTTAAAACAAATGACGCTGACACCCAAATATTCAAACAAACAACATAAAAGTCACTCGTTTGACTCGTTTCTTTGTTATCTCGAAACGTTCAAAGGCAGGTAAAAATGTGGGACTGTAGGACGTCATAACGACGACTGATGTAGCAGGTGGAGAGTGTTTTACGAGCTGTAGCAGCACTCCATTTAAGTGTGTGCAAAATTGATGGCTGACCGTTATTGACCCATGTAGCCACTACAGGACTGAAAGCTACTCTCCCACTATGAAGCGTGGGGGGAGGGGCAGTGGGGGGGATACTTTTCTGTTTTTGACACGAGGCGGAGAGGAGAGTTTGATTTATGTACCTCTGCAGCAGGTTGGTGTTTGAACAATGCAGGCGCTTGATAGGTTTTTCTGTAGGATTAGAAACAGAGAAAATGGTGGAAAGGAGACGATGATAAAAGGAACAGATGACAAACAAGATGGGAGGAAAAAGAATAAAGTGAAAATGATTAAACTTTAATGGAAAGAACAAAAGAAATACTTTGGAGCCGATGAGCACGAAGACGTGATGGTTTGAGGAAAAAAAAGGACCAACAAAATCCAGTTGGAGGGAAAAAGAAGGACTAGAAACAAAAGTTATTTATAGACATATAGAGTCCAGCAGAGAGCCATCCCAGCTGCTGAAGTCCTGGATGTTGACACTGAATTTGTTCTCAGAACCTCAGGATCTCAGCGTCTCAACTTCTGCGTCAACGCTCACAAACAAGCCTCTTGATTTGTAAAACGTTGCATAAAATACAGACATTTTATTTCACTTCAAGTGTTGCAAACATATTTTCAGTGCTAAAAATATCCACTGCTTAAACTTAACAGTCCCAGCTGTCTAATTTCACATTCTCTTTGTGGAGCAGTGTTAGTCATGGCAGCGGTGTGGATTTCTGCCACTGCTGTGACTTAAAAAGCTCCACAAGAACCTTCAACACAAATATGAACTTTGCCACAAAGCAGATGCAGCAGACTGCGTTTCTCCGAGTACAATTAGTTTTCTTGGCATCTGCATTTGTAATAATCTGATTAATCAAGATTCTGCCATTAAACAATGTTGTGAATTTATTATGGAATACAAATTTTATTTGAGAATAATAAGTTGTTTGAAGTTTTAGATTTTAACGTAGGTGTAGATTCTCACTCAGTTGTAGCATACAAATTAGGTTTTCTTTTTGTTTGATGTTACGATGACTGGAATTTTACGTTGTAATTTACATTGTAAATTGAAGATTTTTTGATTGAATTTATTTATTTGAGAAAAGGGGCAGAAATCATAAGATTTTTTTCTTCTTCTGCTACGTTTCATTTAATTAGATTTGTTTTTTGTATGTTGAATTTATGTTGTTTTGTGTTATGGACCAATTATTTATTTCTGTTCTACCTTGACACTGTCCAGCAATCATAACTTATTATAACAGTTTCGGCTGTTTTACTCTATCGGCCCAGACTTCAAGACTCCAGCAATGCATGACCTCTTTAATTTCTGATAAGGTGTTTCCAGGCTGACAGTCCTGTCATTGGTTAGGTGGTTAAGTTGGCGAACTGTGATTGGTTGTAAACATGTCACATGATGTTGAATTTGGCTGCCTCTCTGCTGAGGGCCCAGCCATAACTCGACAGACTTCCTGATTGACTTCTGTTTGTTTGTTGCTCAGATTAAATCATTTGACGACCATACACGCAGACTTTCTGTGCATTTATTCCAACGTGTTTCTGCATTCTTGGTAAATCTTGCTACGACAGTTTTTTGGCGTTGTCTGAAGGCAGCTCCAAGGACCGGAGTTTTGCCAGCAGCGATCGATTTTTTCCGGACGACCACCGGACAATGGGGAAAGGAAGGTTTTTTCTGAGAAAGCTGACCTGTCCTCTGCTGATCGTGTCCGGGTTTGTGATCTGTCCTGACTTCGGCCGCTGTGGGTAACCTTTTGGGACTGGAGCTGAAAAAAAGAACCTGTCTGTGACAGAAACACGGTGAGCTAATATTTTCATTAGCACCTTATGCTAAAAGCTACGGCTAATTTTCGGCCCACCACACACTGAAATTCTAATTGTTAGACACTCGTCTGGTCGCTTCTGCGGTTGCCTGATTTTAGCCGAGGTAGATTTGGGAGAGTTTTATTCCAAATCAAGTCGAAACAGGGAGCTTAGCTTTCTGTTTTGAAGTAGCCAAGAGGACATTGTTTGTCTTAGGTGAGTGTAGGCAGTTTTAGATATGCTTAAACTGCTGAGGGAAAATGTAATTTTCTGTTTTTGTTTCTATTGAGGAGACACAGTAGGCTAAAAGTCATTTTAAAAGGCGGCCGCCTGATTTTCATTTTAAGAAAGTTGTTTAGGTAGTGCTCTTGTGCACGAGTTCAGCCAATGAATGCGACCAGCGGGCCTTTTTGAGCACAGGCCATGGTAAATAAATACGGCGCTGGAAGCCGTGAAAAGTGTCTGCGGGCATGGGAGTTTTGATAAATTAGCTTTCCCGGACGGTGGCTGTTTCAGTTTTAAAACAGCTCAGCCGCCTCCGTGATCGCTTACTGGAACATGATTCAAGGCTTAAATCAAGAAGAATGATAAAAGGTTGTTTTGAAACATTTTTAATAACATGTTTTAGTCTCTCTGATTTTCGGGGCTATTAAATAGAGTGGATTGGGAGTTTTCCTGTTTCGGCCCTGCAGTGTCACCTCCTGTGGGTTTAAATGAATAAACTTTATAAAAAATATGTATCCAAGCTTTAAAACTGCGATGAGTTACTCTGTTCTTATAAAATAGTGAACGTTCACACCTAAAGGTCAGAATTGAGCATCAAAACCTACAGTGAGAGTCCATTCTGCAGCTGCAGGAGTGGAGAACAGGGGTGGTCCTAAACTGTAATGAGCAGGGGGCAGTGCCCCTGTAAAACTGGTCCTGGTCTCGGTTTTACTTTAACAAACAAAGAAATAAAAATAAAAGGTGTTGCACTTTATGCTTCTGCCTTGTGTGCCCCCATGAAAAAAATACTGGCCCCATCTTGTTCCCCAGATAAATGTGGTCTAGAACCGCTAGAAAGTTATTTAACAGGGAGTGTGATACTTGTTATTTTAATCATACAGGATTTAAGAATGATGGTGTGAAATAGACTTGAATTAAAATTGCGTATACCTTTTAAATAATAATCATGCCTGTGGTGTTACAAAAATCAAGCTTGTCTTGTGAGCCTTTTGAGCTTTTGTCCGCACACTTTCCTAGAGCCTACCTGTGTAACAGTCAGTGCTCGGGGGCGGGGTTAATGCACATTAATGTAAATGAACAGCCATTGTTAACACACCCAAGAAGCGCCCTCTGGTGGGGACAACTGCCTATATTCCACGGTCATTAATGATGCATTTCCGGTAAAATTTCAGCCACGCTCCCCCCTTCCACTTCCTGGTTACTGCCTTTGTTTTTAGCGTTAGCTCCTAGAACTGGTCTGTGAAACAGTCACAAAAGTTAAAGCATCTGTGATCTACTGGTATAAAACGTGAGTTCTGTTGTGTGTCGTTGTGTCCACTAAGCAGCAGGTACAACAGAGTAGTTAGTTTTTATCCWTTTTCCTCTTGATGAGGAGGTGACAGCTGTGGACCATAGCATTACAGAGAAAACTTATCTTTAAAAGCTCACGCTCATGTTTGTAATCAGCATTTCTAACCTGAGGATATTCAAGAGTCAGCATCAGAAATGAGAAGATGGAGGTTACAAAAGAGAAATGTACATTTATCCCCTTTTACTGCCAAGATGAGAGAGGAAAGACCTCCTCACAGCTAGCAGGAAGCTAACACAGCAGCTGGTACAAAGGTTGGTGTGTGCGAGTTTGTGTTATATGAAATGTTTTTATGCGACTTTGTTATGAGTTTTATGTAAAAGTAAAACCT
>NW_013953566.1:31061-41148 GCF_001266775.1 Austrofundulus limnaeus
TTTAAAGCCCAGACTCTGCTCTTTCCAACAATATAAGTGTCACAGCTCTACGTGAAAAATTCACACAAGCAGCCAAGGAATAGTGAAAAAGGCTAAATTCTGGAACCATAAACACAAACGTCTTTCCTTTGTTTTTATGACTTTAATCCACTTTAGAGGGATTTTTTCCACTTGTCTGGACCTGTACGTGTCCTGTGTTAATGTTGGTACATGTAATATGTAATTCTGTACCGTGGAGATCATTAAGAGTTGTTGTCGGGTGAAAAAATCTTTCGCTAACACTGTGTTGACCGTGAACCAGAAGTGGTCGGAGTGGCCCCAAGTACTGGACCGGATGTCCGTGGCATATAGACTATTCCTCTGAAACTTTGAAGCCTGTTTTATCACTAATCTTGTTTGCAGATTAACAACATTCAACTGGTCATTTCTTCTTTGTTTTTTTTTTTGTGTTTTTTTTTCAGATTGCCATGTGTTTGACATCATTGGATAGCTTAGAACCCACACTTTCAGATTATGTTAACTCAAAACACACCTAGGGAGACTTGTTGCTGGTTTTCCTGTAGTTAGTCACATATGTCTTTAAGAGGTTCTCAGTTAGAAAGTTGCCAGACTTGAGTAACATTTTGTAACATTCCCATGTTTAACAGTTTGATTTTTTCTACAAAGGCAGCTAAAACTTAAAGCTTATTATACACGGTCTAGCCACGCACTCTCATCCATTGGACCCATCAGTGTTTAAACAGCAACAAGTAGATTTCTTGCTAAAGACTGAAATAAAACCAAACTAAAACCAAAGAGGTGGGACCGAGCCTAACAAGATGACAGATTCCTCCTTACTGCAACATAAAGAAATAAATTTAATACAAGTTTAAAAATGCAAAACAGACAACGGTGAACAGAAAACTCTGCTTTAGTGCACAGTTCAGTTCATTTAAAGGACAATGAATCACTGCTGCATAAACATAAGCTTCCATTTGGCAATAAAATTAAATCAAACCACAAGTCAAACTAATTGCATCACTCTGCTGAACCGCAGTGAAATGTCACCGATTCTTTAAAAGCCACGGGGTGGGCCGTGGCACTGCGCCAGCGTTTTCAGTCAGATGGAGTTTAAATCAAGCTGGCAGGGAGGACGAGGTGTGTGCCCACACCTTTGTAGTTTCAGGCCTGATAGTGGAACAGATGGCAGAAGGGCAGCTGCTTAATAATCTCGGACAGCATGTTTGACACTTTTCTGCTGAGCTGGACCGTAAAGGACGGACAGCAACGAGCTCTGCTGAGAGCTGAAAAAGATTCAGCTCAGCTATTTTTAACTATTTTTACCCGTTCTAGAAGGTTTGTGTCTCTGACAAGATGATAAATTTGATTCTAACCTCCTGATTCTGAGATCCTGAACCTCAGCGGGTCTGCTGGGATGGCCTCGCCCTGCAGAAAATACGAGCCAAATGGAGGCTGACTTCTCTGGTCAAGACAGAGATGTAATGATGAACAACCTCTAAGACTGGACAACAACCGATATCTTGATCCAGACAACCAGATGAGCTCACTTGTTGTGGTGCAGAATCCAGCATGAAAAGACTTTATCTGAAGACGAGTTAAGAACAGACTGTTTCCAGTTCTTCCTGCAGATCTGCAGCTTTTATCGTTGGAGCATCATCATTGCACTGTACGTGTGAAGGAAATTTTTGTATTATTAACTAAATTTAGAATACAGTCTTGTATTTTACACTTTGTGATCATTTGCAACCACAGCCTTTAGAGAAATAAGCTGTGTTTCCATTACAAATGTGCAAAACTTTGTCGATATTCTGTTAATGTCGAAAAAACAGTTTCATAACTGCAGTGTTTCCATTAAGTAAGAAATGTTATTAAAGTCACGTGAATACGTTTGTTCTCATGATAAGTCATTACAAACATGGCAGCGATGGATATAAACACATAGCATGTTGCTACCACGACACTAGCGCTCATCATCAGAGGAGACGTCGGCGTCTTTTATCGAGGCTTTCCAGAGACAAGTCCCTACTTGGGAGCGGCTACGTATGCTGTGTTTTTGGGAAACTGTAGTCGCTGAGTTTACTATTTTATACTACTTCTGTGATATTACTACTACTTCTACTTCCTGTTATCTTCTTCATCATCGTCTTTTTCACCAGTAGAAACAGACGGTTGTTGATCACGTGACTCCTGTGATGTGAAAAAACTGTTTCCATTGCAGTTTTGTGAAAAACACCAATTTCGATACGGCCGAAAAACTACCTCATCCTAGTGCAATAACATTTCGAAAAATGTACCTTTTTTCTAAATTGACGTGTTTCCATTGAGCAAATTTATTTTAGAAATTCTAATTTGCACATTTTCATGGTCAATGGAAACACAGCTAATAATGGCAACGTTTTAGGGAGAAATGTTGTGATTTCTCCAGCTGTGGAGGAAGACGACAAGGATCTTAGCGAAACTGAGGAAGATGAGAAAATGTGCCGGGAACTCCACGAAAGAGAGATAAAATACAGTTAGCATGAATGGGTAGTGTCCAAGAGTGGGGAACCTCTTCTCAGGAATGCACAGATGTGATGTCTCTTGGTTTTGCAGCTTCAGAGCTCGGCACATATTACCATTTTAGGAAGAGGAAACGCTGAAGGTATACCGTGACAAAATTTATGGTACATCTGTGAAGCCTATAAAGAGCCTTGTACGCCCCCACCCTTGGCCTTCGTTCTCAATCTTTCTTACTTGGTGAATCATTTGGCATTGAAGGCCATAATTTGGTTGTTGGCTGTAATCTCCTGGACTGCAAAATAAAGATTCTTGCTGTTCAACCAGCCTGTTCCAGAGTCTCTCTTCATTGAGCAACAGCAGTTCCACTTGAACCAAAAGACGTGGTTATTTCACCTCAAATGCTAATATCAAAGCTTGATGAAAATAGAAACTAAGGAAGACAGAAGCAATTCATTAGGTGGTAAAACATGTTTTACACAAGACAAAAGGAAACGTCAGGTCCCAGCACAATAAAAAAATAAGAGTAACTGAAATACAGACAAAATATGCTTATAACACATAAAAATAGGTTTAGGTACAATTGGGGCAGCGTCATCGTCAGCAGGATGGCAGAACTTAAGTGATTTTCAAGTTATCTGTTAAAAAATCCTGGATATATTCTTATCACGATTTATATCAAAAGTTAGAAAAAAAATCTCAATATCAGTTTTTTGCAGTATCGTTCAGCTGCCCTGGTCGAACAATTATGAATTTTTTTGTTTTCCGTCACATCTTGTTTTACGACTTGATCTTCCGTGCACCTCTGCAGAAGTCAGACTCCTCAGTCTGCAGGTGGAAGGGTTTCATAACGTTTTTAAAAAAAGAATAAGACGCAGTTCTGCAGAGGACAAAAGAAATGTGGGATGAGTGGAGTGAAGCAAATGTGAAAACAATGGTGAATTTGATGTGAAGATAACAGGATGAGATGAAGCTCTGGTGGCTGCTGCCGTCGCTGACTGGGAGACTGAACACATTTAATGAAGAGAAAGAAGTTTTATACTTGACTAAACTCCATTTTGTCAACACATTTGTTTTATTTTTTTGTTGTTTGCACATACAGTGTGGCCCAGAGGAAGGTGGCAGGCAGCGCTTCACCCATTTCTGCAACACTACAGCCCAACAGTGCTATTCTTTTATTTCTTAAAGAAAGTTGTAACATGTAGACATTATTTCATAAACATTTACTTTAACTGTGTAATGAACTTACACCTCTTATAACAAAAGTTATGGAAATTGTTTATTAAGGTATTTTTGTTTATTAGGGAAAATATCTCATTCGTGCAGAATGAATGAAACAACACAAAAGTGACTCAGCTCAATGAAATTTGACTTGATCCATCAATAAATGTGATCATTTATTTACACAATCAAACAGAATCACTACTGCCCCCTCTGTGATGACTTTATTTTTATAAAAGTTAAGAATTAACGACACGCGTTCACACTCACATTAACACAACTTTAGACAGCAAATTATGCTTACACTGTAAATTATTTGTTGGTTTTACAGTAAATTTACTGTATTTGCAACAGTACTTTACTGTAGAAACTGTTAACAGTAAATTTACTGTAAATGCTTTGCAGAATAATGAAATTAAATCAAGAACTCGAGAAATTTTTTGTCATTACAAATGAGTATTATAAGGAATGAAAGGTAGATGTTAAGAAAAAAACAATAACCAATAAGTTCAAATGAAAAACAAAATAACAAAATGTATATACAGTAGTGTGTCACACACGTATTGCAACAATACAAATGTGTGAGGTGTTAGGCAGAATGAGCCGGGGCGCGGGCAAAATCCAAAAATTTAAAAGCTTTATTTAAACCAATACAAGATGCTGTCAAGGCAGCAGAACTCACAGAGGCACAACAAACATGAAGGACACCGCACAATGATGAGACACAGGTGAGGACAAGACACCAAACATAAAGGGAAACTAATGAGGACAAATGAGAAACACCTGGAGGAGACAAGAGGAAACAGGTGAGCGTGGGCGGGGCTGCAGGGCAGAGAAACACAGGGGAACACTGAAACACTAGAAAAACCAAGAAAACAATCACAGACTGTGACAAAATCTACACTGTTATGGTAATATTTAACAAACCCGGACACGATCAGAGGAAGACAGGTCAGCAGAAAAAAACCTTCCTTTCCCATTGTCCAGTGGTCGTCCGAAAAAGTCGATAGCTGCGGACAAACTCCGGTCCTTGGAGCTGCCCTCAGACAACGCCAAATTGTTATGGCAATATTTATTTTACAAAGACAGAAATACATGGTCCAAGAATGTAGGTACTCTGTGAGATGATCAGCTGAGTTTTATTGCAACAACAGGAAACACAGAGAACAACCTGTCCTGTCTCTGTGCCTCTGCTTCTCCACTCTACTCACTGTCTCCAGAGGCCTCATATATAAATTAACAAACACCATTATGTCATCTTAGCAAGATTTGATACAACGTCAAGGGAAAACACAAAGATGAACACAAGTGATATCTAAGAATGACTGTTGTTAGCAGATCTTGTTCTGACTTTAATCATTCTGTCTGCAGATGAACAGCATGTCATGAAAACCTAGGTCATTAAAGGATGTCATGAATTGGCTGGCTTAAATTTAAAAGTATTATTTCCATTACATACACATACAGTCATAGTAGAGTGATCATTTCTAAAAAAAATTTAGATTAATCGTGATTAATCGCAAATATGCAAATATATCTTTAGATTAATTGTGATTAATTTTTTTATCTTTGCCCAGCACTAGTTTATATGTATTAGCTCAGGCGCTAACACGGAAGCTAACAGGGTAAGCTGAGGTTCTCCTTCCTTTAAGCAGATCTGTTAGCTTTTGTATGAAAATAGATTTTTTTAATTTATAAAAACTAAAAACAAACAAAAAACTAAACGTATAGCGTTAGTTTTCATATGGTTAACACTATATCACCATACATGTATTAACCCTGGTCAGGGAGGTGCACAGACAGACGTCAGGTGGAGCTCCTGCCCTTTTCCCTCCAGACCATCAACTGTCCCCGGCCCCGGGGTCAGTTGTAACATCTGACTTTTGATTTTCAAATACAAATAGTGAAGAATGTACATGCTTTAATCATCTGTAAATGGTTTTGACTATTAACAGACAGATGTAAGTTTATTGTATTAAAATTTGGTTTGTCCAATTCAAACCGTCCCTGAGGAACAGAGTCAAATGTAAAAAGTGTTGCAACTGTCCCCGGTCTCCCCTACTCCTTTCTTGAAGCAGCTCTGTTAGCTTTCATATGAGAATATAATTTTAAAAATTAAAAAATAAAAAAACGTTCTACAATATTTTTTACAGTCTTAACAGTTGAAGTAAATGTTTATCGAATTATGTTTAATCTTATGGTTCTCTTTAAACTGTACCAATCAGTGGTTGTTTTTTTAATTACATTGTTGACTTTAAGAACAAATCAGCACTTTTGGCTAATTTCATTAACAGGCCAGGTTTGAGAGACAGGTTTTAAAAGCATGTGAAAATAAACCCTGAACTGAACTCCAGTATTTTTAGTTCAATCATCTGATGTTTTGGAAGACTTGAGTATATTTTTCTCTCCGTCGACTCGTCTCTGAGCTGCTGTTTCTCATCTGAATGTGTCCCCGTCACCTGTCTGCAGCTGACAAATGTCTGGGAAAGGTGATTTAAAAGAAAAACGCTTTGCAATGCAACTCTGAGCGTTGCATAAAATGTCCCAGCATCTGATAGGACATTTGTTGAGCCAGTAAAACTGACAACACCTATGCATATGAATAAGGTTTTTACATTAATAATACTTTTCATATTTATGAATACAGAAAGAAAATCGTTCTGGGTGCCAGCGTTTTCACTGAGCCATCTATTCTGTTTGTTTCTGCCTCCATTTTAAATTCCACCGGCAAGTCCCGCAGTTGATTTTTTTATGCTTTGCCGACATTTGTTTACACCTTTGCATCACTGCCGTTGTGTACAGCATGTAGTTGTTACTCAAACATCAGATGTGATGCATCAGAGATGGCTGACAGCTCTGCCTCGCCTCCAATGAAGTCTGCTTCGTTTAACGTTCCTGAAGAATCCCAAACGAGCTCTCCTCCTCCCCATCGCCTGGATTTCTCCCACACAGCAGACATGTTTGTTTTAATTCTTGTTTTATCTGCCAGCCTGCATCTGCCTGGATTCAGCAGCTCAGTCCTACAGTATTCACTGATGCCAGCCTATTGTCCGTCCTTTTCCCTCTGCTGTCTTTCTTTCCCTTTCAGGGAAAACTAATGCAAAGCAAACAGTGAAGCCCGAAGAATGAGCCCATGCTGAGTTTACACACCAAACAAAACGAAGCACAAACTGCATTTTGCAGGATTATTTTACTGGCAGCTTGTCAGAACGGCAGTTTGTTCACATTTCTGTCACTGCATCAAAACCTAAATAAATCAGTTTGACAGCTGAGACAGTACTTCTGCGCCTGAAATGTAATTTATTATTTTTAATTCAGTAACTTTTACAAGATTGAGGTGTTTGTGCTTCTCTTTTGACAAATCTTAAAGCAACTTTGCGTCTCCTGCGAAAATGCTACTGTGAATGCCTGTTGCTGAAAACTTGAGCTAAAAGCTGCTGAAATTGAACTGAACATATTTAATCGCAAAAGTATTATTGTAAGTAAAACTTGAAAAGCTAAAAGAAGCAAATAAAAGCCTAAAAATAGGAGCAAAATTATAGCTGTAATAGCATAAAAAGCTAAAGTCTAAAATAGCTTAATATGGCAGAAAGCAACCGTAAGAAGCATGAATAACTCAAAGTAGCAGAAAGAAGCACAAAATTAAAAAAGCAGAAAAATTTTAGAAGGAAGAAGAATTTTAGCTGAAATAACTGAAAAAAGCTAAAACTAGCAAAAATGTAGTTGAAACTTTCACAAAGACTTTAAAAGGAGCAAAACCAGAATATAATGTGTAAGGTTCTGTAAAGATTTAGAAACAATTTGAACAAATTTAAGGATTTTGCATAAAGCTACATTCATTTCTAATGGGAAAAAAATAAGCCAAATTAGCTTTGGCTACAATTGTTGAATTTTCTTGAGGCTTCAGTATATTATAGAGCTTGCTCTCAGCTACCAATACATAAGTTTTCATGTCAATATCTCGAACATTGGCTGAGTAAAAAGGCCTTTAAAACTAACTTTGGCGGCCATCTTGGATTTTTTTTTTTAATTTCGGCTCCTATTTATGATAGAGCTAAGTCTTAATTACCTATATATTGATTTGTAGCTCAGTATATAAAAATTGGCCAAAATCAAGTAATTTGAACTAAATTTAGCTAATAACAGCTAAACTTTAGCTAAAATTGCAGCAACTAGCTAAATATTGCAGAAAGCATCTTTAAGATGCATAAATAGCACAAATTAGCAGAAAAAGGTATAACAAAGCAGGAAAGCTCAAGAATAGCAGAAATAACTAATATTTAGCTAATATAGCAGCAAAAACCTAAAGTTAGCATAAAAATAAGCTAAAGGTAGCAGACGCAAGTTGAAAGTAACACCCAGATGGTGAAATGGTTGTAAAAAATTCAAAATTTGCAGAAAAAAAAACTATAAAACTACTATAAAGTGAGCATTTGAAGTGAAATAGGAAAAACAGCCAAAGTTTTCAGTAAAACAGCTAAAAAGTAGCTGGAAATGTTTTAATTAGCATCAGGATGCTTAAGGAGCACAAGTTTGCTGAATTTAGCAGAATAAAGTTGAAATAGCTCCAAAAAATGTATAATTGGCTTAGCAAGCTAAATTTGGCTAATAACAGCTAAATCTTAGCTAAATTTATAGGAAATAGCTAAATATTGCAGAAAGCAACTGTTAGAAGAAGTACATACAGTACAAATTAGCAGAAAAAAGCACAAATAAAGCAGAAATCTACAATAAGTTTGGGATCAATTAAGTATTTTTGAAATGAATTGAATTGAAACAGGCAGAAAAATAGCAGAAAGAAGCAAAACTACAGCTGAAATAGCAGAAAACAGCTAAAGTTAGAAAAAAGTAGCTAAAACTTGTACAGGAGAGTAAAATAGAGCATAACCAGAACAAATTGTGTATGGTTTTCTAAAGATTTAGAAACTATTTGAAGGATTTTAAGGTTGTTGAAAATAGCCCCATTCAAATTCAATGGAAAAAATGTGGTACAAAGTTGAAATAGCTAAAAAAGTATAAACAGCTGAAATACCAAAAGTCATAACCGGCATTGCACAAAAGAGCTGAACGTTTTGATGTATGAATGGTTGAAGTAGCACAAAAATGGTGGAACGAGAAAGGCGCCGAAAAACGTACGGAAGAAAAAAATGATCTCAAACGTGTGAAAATAAACAGACATTTACACAATAAAACTGAAGGGTCACAGTGTGAACATCACAGCTACAGCTGCTTGGTGAAAGCAAAACAAAGCAACATTAAACATGCTTCAAAAATAATAAAATAAATAAAAGACAAATATCAGAGTATGTGGTGTCAGAGCCTAATGTTTGATACAAACCCATTGAAAATCAGAATCATGTCCACCCATCCACACAGCTCAGGTAAAAGCAACAATGGATTTTGAAAATGATTTAGCAGAAAAAAACGACACTTAATGCAGTCGTATGTTCGTTCCCCTCACATTAGTGTTAAAGCGAGCAGCTTTTAAATGATCGTTTTAGTCTAAACTCGTTTTGTAATGCGTGTCCAAACAGCATGTGTGACCTGTCAGATGTGAGGAGCTGTTGTTGTGCAGCTGCCAGGGAAATATTGTTCATTTCAGCCTGGAGGTGAGTTGTCATACACCATACAGACTCCTGTTTGTTTGGCTGATCCTGACAGGACCGATTCATCACTGCTGGCCACGTTGGCTTAGCCTTCAGCTCCACCACCACCAGCAGCACAGCAGCTTTTCTGTGGGATGAATGCCTTTATGTTTCGCCCCATCTCCTCTGACTTGCTGCCTCTTCCTGTAAAAGTGCCCTTTAAGGCTTCTATTCTTCTGGCTTACATCGTCTCTTCACTTCTCTGTACGGTGTTTTTTATTTTTTATTTTAGTCTATTAAAGCTGTGTTGTTCATTCAGTACTAACAATAAATGTGTGGTGATGCCCTTTTTATTCCTGGGGGTTTTAAATACATCCCCAGGTTTATGCATATTTAGCAAAGAGAAGCTGTGATAGTTATTTAAAGACTTTCTTCCTCCTTGGTGTGATGTAAATAATCCTTAATCTATCTGTCCTGATGCATCTCAGTAATCCAGGTAAAAAATCAAAAAGAAAAAAATAGTATGGGTCCTCTGGACGGGTTCTTCTCTAATGAAACGTTTCGTCTCTCCTCCAAGAGACTTCTTCAGTCTGAGAGTTTCAGGCTAAATTCAGGCTTTTAAGCCCTGCCTCCATGTGACTGATACTCACATCACATGGCTATCGTTGACACCTAATTAACACCTATTGTTAACAGGGGGTGGAGTGATACTGGCAATAGCCGCACTGTAGGAGGGGGACTTGTTAGTGCTATTGCCAGTATCACTCCACCCCCTGTTAACAATA
>NW_013953566.1:42845-45920 GCF_001266775.1 Austrofundulus limnaeus
GGTGTAGGGTGGAGGAGATAGCATCCTCAGTAGAGCGGTTTCGACGGTAGGCAAACTGGGACGGGTCAAATGTAGGTCTTTCTGAAGCTCTCCACAAGTGGTCCTTGGCTCTTGGACAACTCTTCTGATAATTCTTTTCACTCCTCTGTCAGAAATCTTGTGAGGAGCACCTGGTCGTGGTGGGTTTATGGTGCAAATTAAACCATATGAAAAACTAAAACTCTGCAGAACTCAGAATGAAGAAGTGGACAAAACAAAGAGCATCGTGGGAACAAACAGGACACTCAGGAAACCTACAGACACTTTCACTAAAGTCCTGAGAAGAAACAAGGAAGGCAATAAAAAAAAACCAAACAAACAAAAAAAATAAAATAAAAAATAAAAACTGTCCAAAACTGCCAGCCAGGGGCCGAAAAATGAAAAATATTGCTCATTCTCTGAACGTTTGCAGAGGCAATTGGAGAAAGAAAGTAATCAATGACCTCTGCTCCTCGGTGCAAATACAAAAGTTAAAAACAAAAAGAAATCATTGAACATCTCATATTTTTATGACAGCTCAGCGTGCAACCTTCACTCACTTCCTGTCTAACGAAGGCAGCCAATAATAATGAAACAGGTCTGTTTACAGCTTTAGTAAAGAAACTGAACACTCACTTCTATTATGGTTAAATAAAAGATTTGGTTTCATTTTGTTGTTCTGCCAGGAATAGAGACGCAGCTCACTCATTTCTTGTTCACAACAAATGAGATGTTCCTTTTTTGCAGAAATGAATCCCAATCAGCTACTCTGGATGAGTTGTAATATTCTGAGAAATATACAATTATCTTCCTGACTAGGGGGCTAAAATAAATCAAATAAATAAATCATAAACATGAATTTACTGTTTAAGGCCTGAGAAGAAGAGCAGCTCTGTTAATTTGAATGTTTGGCATGTCTGCGTTCTGCATCGTTACTCCACTTCAGTATTCCCCTCGCAGTGTTTCCAGCCTTTCATTAAAAACCTTCAGGGTTCTTCTCTTTCTAATTAGTTGTTTGATAGCGACTTCATGAACAGAAATAAAGAGGAATACACTGCATGCTTGTGTACAAATTGTCAGTTAAAATGTGTGAAACACTTCATTTTAGTCACTGAAACTAAAATGTCTGCTAAATATTTACTAAAATGTCACTTTTTCTTCCTTTAGTTTGTGTTAAACAGTTAAAAGTAAAATGTCTTGAAAACAGAAATGTTCATGTGAATGTAGTTTTTGAAGTAAAACAAGACTGTGTGGTTTAAATTAAATAAAAACAGCAGTTCTGTAGCTTGCAGCCATTTTTTATGGAGTGTATCTATAACCGTTTGACAACCCCAGCATTATGAGGGAGCAGAGGAACATAAAAGTTTTATCAGATTATTTTTCTAGCCTGTGCTTAAAGCGCCTCAAGATGCACAAGACAACTTTGTTCAGTTTTCCACAGGTCAGCAGTTCTGATTTAATAATTCAGTTGTATGAAAGTGACTGTAGCAAGTTTGACCTCCCTGTAGTTTTCTGTTTTAGGCATCCATTGTGATGCAACACTGTAACATCCGGAATCATACGGCTATTTCATTTAAACTTTTTTATAAAGTTATCTCAGTCTAATTAAGCTGACCAGAGATTTTGTTATGAAAAACTATCAGAGAAGTCTTGTGTTCTAAATGGAAACAAGCACTTAGCAGAACAAAACATCAATTTATCACAATAATGGGCTAATGGCATTAATTAAGACCAACCAAGTGCTATAAAACCAGTGTTTAAAACTAAAAGGCCAGCCAAAACTAGCAGAAAGATACAAAAAGCTGAAAGTTTAGTTTTTTTTGCAACAATTTTTTAAATAATTAATAAATTCTACAAGAACCAGAATTTTTTACAGACCTTTCTGTATTGAACAAATAAACGTGAATAGTAGGGCTGTGTATTGGCAAGAATTTGGCGACATGAAATGTATCAATATATCATCTCGCAATATATCGCAATACTGGAAGTAAAGCTATTTATTGCCATTTATTTCTCCCAAACATTTAAATTTTTTAAGAACATAAAATCAGGTTATTTTTATGCAATTAGACCACTGAACAACAAGGAGAACTGCATTTAATTTTCACATTTCTTACAAAATCCGTCCATTAAACTTTAACTAGAGAATTTGCATTTCCGGTGAAAATGCTAGTGTGAATGCCTCTTTCTGATAACTTTAGCTGAAGCTAAGAAACAAACTGATGATGTCAATGACTACGTCACTTATGTGACTGATGATGTCACTGATGACATCATCATAACCAAAATTCAAAAAATTGAAATAGCTAAAAAACTATAAAAATTTAAGAAACCAAAAGTCATAGCCGGAATGTCCTGAAGGAGCTGAACATTTTGTTATAGGAATGGTTTCAGTAGCATAAAAACTGTGGAAGAAGAAGCGGTCCAAAAAACGTGCGGAAGAAACTGGAATATTAAAGAATAAAGAGAAACATGAAAAAATCGATACAATATCAGGACATGAAATATCACAATATTTCATTGTATTGATATTTTCTTACACTCCTATTGAATAGTGTTACATACTGTACATCTACTGAAGCACTTGGACACATCATCGGGGATTGTACCTGATGTTAAAAAGGAGGTTTTGGGTCCTCTGATAACCGGACCAGCGGTCGGATTTATAAAACTGGCGTACGCACAATTTGAGCCCAGAAACTTGCGTACGCCACTTTTCACGCCAAGGTTGTGATTTATAAAATCCAAACTTGACGTGAAAATGTGCGGTGCCTCACGCCAGCTCTGACCCACTCATTTTGGAGACGTGAAACTGTGACACAGATGGTGAAGTGGTGAATTAGAGCCACACTGTGTAATGATCACTGTCAGATATTTAATTTACCTTCAGAATCAGACTTAGATTTTTATTCAACTTTATCATCAACTTTATTAACAGTAATATTTATGCTTCTGCTGCTGAGCCGTGAGGACCTTTGACAAAAAAATCCAAACTTACAGTGGTTTGCAAAAGTATTCATACCCCTTGAACTTTTCCATATTTTGTCACATTACAAC
>NW_013953566.1:51198-53083 GCF_001266775.1 Austrofundulus limnaeus
TCATCGCCCCGCTCCAGAACCAAAGCGCCTTCGTCTCAGTTGCTTCACGGACTCATTCAGCGGAGAACAGGTTAGTGGCTTCGGTTAATTTCAATAATTATTACCAGCTCTGTCCAGCCACTAATCCTGTTTCTCTGTGTCTAGAACTGACTGACCCGGATCTACCTACTAACCAAAGAAATATCCAGTTTGTGTTTAATAAATGGTTAAATCTTTCTCTGTGGTCCGGCAATTTATCAGAGCTCAACCTTAACAGCCTAACAGTCTGAACCAATCACTGATCATCTGACTGATTTAAATACATCTTAACATTCATGAGGTACTTTACATTGACTGTTTATGGTTGAGTGTGGGCGTGTAGAGGGTAGAACCTGAGGAGGACCTTGTGCACAAACTCTGATGTGCGGCTGTGGTTTATAAAGGAAAGATGTGCGGAAACATGCGTACGTACGGTTTTATAAATCTGAATTTTTTTTTGGCGTACGCCATTTCCGCCTTTTGGCCGTACGTTCACTTTTAGTATGTTTCCACGCAATCCTTCATAAATGAGACCCCTGGTGATTCATTCCCAGGCTGTGTAAAATAAGCATTAGCCCACCGCCTGTTCCTCATGAGCCACAGCCAGCTGGAGGCCTTCTCTGCTACTTCTGATGCTTTGTTGATCATTTTTACATGCTCCTGTAAGCCCAGAAGGCTGTAGGTTGTACTTAGAGTGACAATAACAAACCCCTACTCCTCACCCCACTTTTTTCATGTGAAACAACATGAAATCAGAGATTTTTACCAAATGCATTCTTGTCCCTGCAGACATCACCTCTGTTCTGCAGATTTCATCTTTGTTTATAAAATAAAAAAAAAACTTCAAAGTTTATATAAAATGATATTTTATAGCTCATGCTGAAGTACTTGGCAGACGTGTGACAACATTACCACAAAAACAACTATGAAAGCTTTGAGCAGAAAACAGATAAAAACAAACTTCAAAAGCAACTGATGAAAGCTGTGTTGTGGACGAATAATTAAAGAATTCTACCTGAATGTTTGTGAAAAGGAGCAGAGCTGCAAGGGGAAGCTCTCTGAATACAAGCTGATCTACGTTCCTTTCCTCACCTCATGGACAAAAGAGATCTCCAGATCTGGATACAGACCCATATCTGGACACAGACCCAGATCTGGATACAGACCCATATCTGGACACAGACCCAGATCTGGACACAGACCCAGATCTGGATACCGACAGTCAGAATGAGTTTTCTCTGCAGGGTAGCTGGACTCTCCATTAAGAACAAGGTGAGATGTGTAGGCATTGACAGGTAGGTCCATGAAGATGCCTGATAAAAAGTTAATAAATTTGTTTACTCATCCTATTATTGGATTGTCAAAGGTAGACATAGAGTTTTTAATTAATTTAGCTAGGGTAGTTTTATTAATAAAATATTAAGTAAAGTAAGTAAGTAAAAGTTTTTTTACATAGCACCTTGCACAGACAGAGGGTCACAAAGTGTTTTACAAAGATGCAAAGTTATACAGAAATATAAAACAATAAAAACATCAGTAAAAACATAAAATACTGGCTAAGAAACAGATAACACATTGGAATTGTTAAAAAAGGAAAGTTTTAAGTTTGCTGTTAAAGGCAACCACAGATAAAGTGTACGTATTGAGAGTGGAAGATCATTCCAGAGCCTTGGAGCGACGGCCTGGAAGGAGTGATCACCTCTAGACTTAAGGCTCGTTCACACCGAGAGCGTTTTGAGCGGCAGGAGCTGCCAGTTTACATGCAAAGTCTATGGCGAACGCGCTTCAAGGGGTTGTGCGTCGTGTCACGCACGTTATGAGCGGCGCGGCAGAGCGTTTTCCGAGCATGTGGTGCTCGCGGCAGCTG
>NW_013953566.1:53525-56713 GCF_001266775.1 Austrofundulus limnaeus
ACTTTATCTTTATTTCACCCGCCGAGGACAAGCTCCTCCCACACCTCGCTGCTGCCGCTGCTTGTTCTGGTCTGAACACTAGTGCGTTCTTCAGAGCGTCCAGTGAGAGACGTTTTGCGCTTTTTGGCCGCTCAAAACGCGTTTGGTGTGAACGYAGCATCACTATTACTTACTTAACCTACCTACCTATTTACTTCCTTACTTACCTACTTACTTGCTTATCTACCTACTGACTTTCCTTCCTACTTACCTACTAACCAAATTACTTACTTAATTACTTAATTACTTACTCACCTACTTTCTTACCCACTTACTTACCCACTTACTTACCTACAAACTTACACCCTTACTGACTTACCTACTTACTTACTTACTAACCAAATTACTTACTTACCTACTTCATTGCCTACCTACCTATTTACCCATTTACTTACTTACCTACTGACTTACCTACTTACTTAACCACCTATTTACTTACCCATTCACTTACTTACTTACCTACCTGCTTACCCATTTACTTACCTACCTACTGACTTACCTACTTACTTACTTACTTAACTACCTACTTACCCATTCACTTACATACTTACCTACCTGCTTACCTATTTACTTACTTACCTACTTACTTACTTACCTACCTACCTACATACTTACCCATTCACTTACCTACTTACCTACCTGATTACCTATTTACTTACCTACTTACTTACTTATCAACCTAATTTTTACCTACTTTATTACCTACCTACTTACCCACTTAGTTACCTACTTTTTACCCACATACTTACCTACCTGTACTTCCCTACTTACTTACCTACATACTTATTTACCTACTTGCCCATGTACTTCCTTACCTACCAACTTACATACTTACTTACCTACTTCATTACCTACCTACTTACTTATTTACCTACTTGCCCACGTACTTACCTACCTACTCACTTACCTACTTACTTAACTACCTACTTAATTACCCATTTACTTACCTACCTACTCATTTACCTAATTATTTATTAACTTACTTACCTACCTACATACCCACTTACTTGCCTACTTACTTACTTACTGACTTACCTACTTGCCTAATTAATTACTTGCTTACCTACTTCTCTACTTACCTACTTCCTTATCTACCTACCTATTTACCCATTTACTTACCTACCTACGTACCTGCCTACTTATTTACTTACCTACCTACTCACTTACCCACTTACTTGCCTACTTACCTAATTAATTACTTGCTTACCTACTTCTCTACTTACCTACTTCCTTACCTACCTATTTACCCACTTACTTACCTACCTACTGACTTACCTATTACTTACTTACCTACTAACCTAATTAATTACTTGCTTACCTACTTCTCTACTAACCTACTTACTTACCTACCTACTTACCCACCATGGCTTCTTAACTTGGGAAAGTAAACATGTTGGGCTTCATTTTGACACTCAGATATCAATTCTGAGTTTCACATTGCGGGACAGGACACGGTAGAAAAACAGTTATTTAATTTTCTCCAATTTAAATGGTCTGATAACAACAGTGTTAGACTATCAGTTTGAGAAAAATAAAACGACAATCTATTTTCATTTTATACTCAAAAATAAAAAAAACTGTTGAACCATTTGTTTTTAATTTCTCAATACCTGTTTTTAAAACGTAGACAAACCAAACATCAAACGGATCCTACCTCCTGTGCACCTTTGGGCTGTGAAGCAAGATGGCAACAGACATGAAACATATGACGTGCGAAAAGGTAATACTGCTTCGTGGTTCGTGTGATGGAGCTTTGACATATGGTCTGTGAGACCACCCAGTCGCAGGATTAAACTACCAACAGATTTATTGCTGAAGGAATATTGATGCACAGCAGCTTTATGTTTAATTGAAAATTAGCTAACCACAAGAAGGATTGCTGAGATAATAAATCATGTTTGAAAATAATACAAGAGAAACATCTGAAACATTTAACATCTCTTTTGGTTCTGCAATGCTCTCTTCTAAATAAAAGACCATATTAACTTGTAATAATACTCTATTAAATTAGCCAAAAATAAAAAAAATTGTGAGCAAAGAGGCTATAAAAATGAAGAATCCCATGTAAAACACCACATCCTTGTCTGCATTCCTATTCACAACCAAAACTACTTAATATGCTGAAAATCCAAAGGCTTTGCACRGTAAAATAATGCAGCAAACAGCAGCGATGCACACGCCGAGTTTATGTGAGGAAGGAAATTAAAAAGAAAGGTGCGAGGATGATGAGTAGACAGCACTAAAGTGGGTCCCAGGTGTGCAGCTGAGTGGCAGGTAAGGACAAAGCCAGGAACGATGATGTGTGATGATGAAAAACAGATGATAGAGCAGCAGGAAGAGAGGAATGACAGGAGGGGGAAGAAAGACCTAAATCACCGTCTGCACTGTTGTTCATATAGGACGTGTTGTTGTGGTGAATTATCAGCCAAGACCACAGGTGTGGGAGGGATGGGGGGCATCAAGACAAGTTTAACCCATCACAACAAATTAAGATCCATAAATGGCTTTTTTAACACAAAGGTCATCTCCACATAGTGGCAAAGTCCCACCAAAAATACTCCTTTTGAGACATCTTTAAATTTAAAATGACCTGAATATATTTATTTTAAGAAAACTGCTATTTTTTTTTTACATTCAGCAGAACACCCGCCTGCCGTTTTTGTTTTGTTTTATTTTGAAAGGCCGTTCTGTGTTTCTGTTCAACCTGTGTCCRTGTTCAATGCATCCAAATTGACGTCTAGGTCCTCCTCTTTTGATTGACACCTCATTTGACCAACTGGGTTCAAGTATCGGCTGTCCAGAGCCAATAATATATGAGAAGTGACCAACTTCCAGTTTCCATCATCCTGGACTTGATTGACTGTAGAATCGACCAATCAGCTCTGAGCTTCGTTCTGGTGCCACAGCTGTGTAGCCAATCACCGTACCTTTCATTTGGTGTATATATTGAGGGGGTGGGAACTTTGTTTGGTGACGGACGAGGGGAACACAGAGTACGTCGCCTTATTGTATTGCTACACTACCGAAGACAGCCGCGCTCACAGGAAAACTTTTTCCATCGTTTTTTTTTTCAGTTAACTGACTAAACCTGCTGATAAGATGAAAATATATTTGTTATTAAGTGTTTCGAGTGCTTCAAAACATGGAAG
>NW_013953566.1:63656-66851 GCF_001266775.1 Austrofundulus limnaeus
GTGTCTATGGTGTATAATGATGTGATTGTGATGCTGTAATTCTGAGTGTTTTATGTGCTGCAGAACAGGAACCTGCTGTAAAACAGTAATTATGCTGAGTCAGGCTTGATTTTTAATAATATTTCCTGTTAAATAAATCAAATCAAACTCAAACCTTCTCTTTAATCTGTTGAACTATAATTTGCAGCTGATCAGTTTGTTGTTAGGCATGGCTCACGTGCACACAGTCGTGTCATTTTAAATGCTCCAAGTTAAAAATGACACATCCAACAGTTTTGTGTTAAAGCAGAGGAATAAAGCATCTTCACCGTGGAGCAGGAGGCTYCCAGCTGCCAACACAAAGACCTGTCTGCAGCCAACACGTTTCACTTTAGGTATAATGTAATCTGTTTAATATCCCGGGCGGTCCTTTCAACCCTGAGAACGCTWAGACAGACGTTTTTACTGTAATTGGCTCATAGATCAGGGCTGACTGCAAAGGGCCACTGTGTCCAGGTGCAGTCCATCAGATGATCACAGCTTCAGATAAAAGCTAACCCGGCCTCTCAAGGTGAGCGCACACCAGTGGGAGGTAAGGAAGTGGTGCTCAAAGTGTTCGTCTACAGGGATCAGCTTATCCATATTTTAAAAACTGTTACATTTTTAACATTTTAGCTCCTAGAAGMTTTAAGGTTTCATAAAAACTTACATGTTCTTTATACAGCAGCCTTTTAGAGCATTCAGAGTTCAGAGACATTTTAAAGGGATCCATGATTAGTTGTAACATTAGACTTTATTTAATAAACATATATTTTAACTGTAAAATAAAGACTGTAAAAATACTGTAGGCTGTTTTTTTTTTTTTATAATTTTTTAACTATAAGCTTAAAAATATATTATATTACACGGACGGGGCCATTTTATTTACATGTAAAGCATGTATTTTCGCTCACGTCGGACTTTTGCGAACTCCTCCTAGGGATTTTGACCTATTGGCTTCTAACTCAGTGTGCTGCTAAGACATGGGGGATTAAAAGTKATCAAAACGGTGAGTTTTTGAGCATGTTAAAGGGGCGTGGCTTTGCCTCAAAAATTACCATCACGCCAACATTTTCAAAACGCTACAACGTTCACATAGTGTCTGAATTACACCAAACTCACTGCGAGTCATCCCTGTGGGATGCTCAAGGATACTATGTGGTCATATACTGACATCGTTGCTCCGCCCCCTGAAGACAGGAAGTGACTTTTTTTATTTGGAAAGGTCCATCTCCGAGTTTTTATCAAATTGAAACCTTTTAGAGAAAAAATGGCGATATATCGTCTTAAAGTATCACGATATATCATATCATGATCCCTGTATTGTGATACGTATCATGTCACCAAATTCCATACAATCCACAGCCCTGCCAGTTTGAAAAAAAAATCAAACAGTACACTTTTTCAGCCTCAGCATTTCATTTTACCTAATAAAACACGTTTGGCTTTAAAAGAAAAAAAAGCTCTTCTGGAACAGGACTGATGTCATTTCTCAAGATTTTATAACAACCTTTGCTTTAAGTGAAATTCAATTAAAATTATGCAGCTGCAGTTCAAAAATAAATCAGGTAAAATAAGAAAATGAGTATAAAGACAAACGTTAGGCAGCAAATGTTTTAATATTTATAGCAAATTCAAAAAACTGTTGAGTCACATCAAACAAAACGGACCTTAAAAGAGAATAAGGCAAAGTTATTGTGGGCAGCAGTGAGTGATAAAAATAAAGGACAACTTAAACAAAGAGAGGAGAATTAAAGTCTGTGGAAAGCGAAGGACGCTTCATTATTCTTGATTAATTATGCTGAAGCAAAGTAGTGACCAAGAACTGAACTCCTGCTGGGAGAAGCAGAGAGGCAAACATTTAATCTGTCTTCACTTTTTCTTTTTAAAGTTGGATGTTTTTCCGGGACCAAACTTCAGCTCCTTTTATTTTAATTCCTCTTTTTGTTCTCAACTGTATTCTTATTGCAAAAAAAACATTTTCATTCTCATGTTTCCTTCTCACCTGAGTGGTTTTCTGCTCAWCTCGTCTTTCCCACATTAGGGTTTGAGTTGGTCTGAAAGCCCGCAGAACGTCCTGTGTGAAACAGATGTGCATGCAGATGATCACACCAGCATGAATTAATGCCTCTGGCCCAGGAGACTTYTCTCTTTAAAGTCCACGTCTACAACGAATCAAACAAGGAGTCTTCTGCACGGCAAACACCTGCTGATGGCTTCGCCCTCACAACAACCTTGAGCTGTGAAAACATCAAGGTGAAAGAAACTGTTTCTGGATTCTCAACAAGGACCGGTTCGGGTCCCTGCACGGATGAGGTGGTCTTAGTGGATTTTAGCARCGAAGACATAACGAGGAGCCTGACAGGTCGATGTCAGGAGGACATGGCCGACTTCTTCAAGGACTTCTGTCAAATGAGATTAGTTTCTGCAAGAAGGCTCATCGTGGGTTTGGTAAAATCGAAAGCCAAACTATAGCAGTTATCAGCTTGTTTTTACTGCTGTGAAGCTGTTCTGAAGTTAAAAGCATCCAGCTGAGAGTGATTTCAGCTCTAATACAGCTGACTCACAGCTCACTGCAGGGTTCATCCCAAATATTTCACTTCAAAGTACAGCAATAATTATACTGATGGTGAAAAWATATATATAAATCAGTAATGTTAAGATTTGTTACTGTGTGTATGAAGGTGGAAATTATTCAAGTATGGTTTTAGGGGTGCACCAATCATTGAAAAGTCTGAGCTGCCCRTAGATCATTTAATAAACGACTGTTTATGTACGAAATGGACCATAACTGATGCCATACTTGAAGTATGTATGTTCAGAAAGTTATCGTTTCGCAGTTATGTTGTACTTTGTAGGGGTCACCTCGAGTGAAGAAACAATATTTATTGCCTCGAAGCAGGCCTCGGACAGGCCTGAYRAGAGGACAGGAACTCTGTCACAAACTGAACTCTATTTAGGCCATGACAGGTCATTCTAACCGTGGAAGAGAACCCCTCAGTTCTCTTAATCAGATAATGGACAGAACAATCTCTTCTGTTCGTGATTCATTTGTTGTTTAACTAAGAATGTTTATGCGTTTGTTAAATCATGATAATGACTGTCACAGGAAACTGACATTCAGTTCCCTGACTGATCGGAGGCGAGCCAGCTCCTACCCCGAGGGTGCCTTAAGAA
>NW_013953566.1:69321-71911 GCF_001266775.1 Austrofundulus limnaeus
GTTCTTCTTCTACATATTAAAAAGTTGTTAAACATCTTACTGGTGCACTACTGATACTAGTGGTGTGAAAGTGTATTGCACCTTATTCAAAATCAATGTGGTCCCACGGCCCTCTGCGGCCCAAAGTTTAAAAAAGTCGTTCTTTTGAGGCCCTCAAGGTGGCGTTCATGGGCCGCGGCCCATAGGTTAAGAATCTCTGGTTTACAGCACACGCAATTTCCCGTTAGCTTCTTAGCTTAGCCTCCTTCACAGTGGAGCTGGCACACATACATCATGACCAACCGACCCAATCATTTTAAACTTCAACAGAGGCCACGCCTCCAGCAAGAATCACTTCTCAACAGCCGAGAGTCCAGACCCTCTGTATGAAGCAAAGCGAAGAACAAAGGGCTGGTTTTTACCAGGTGTAACGTTTGGGTTGTATTGGGGAAGGAGAAGAGGCGGCAGAAAATTCACAACCACACCGATACTGGGAATTCCACAGTGTTGTCCTTTAATGATHTCTTCACCAACCTTACAAAGCCCGGTGGAACGGCTGCTATATTATCAAACATGAARATGAGCAGAGTCCAAACTACCCTTAACGTTACTAAAGTTAGAGAGCTAATATGTCCATGTGGCAACTATAGCACGTTTCTCTCACGCTCTCTACAGAGAAGCAGCGGCGCAAACAYGTGACGTCATTAAAGATACTGGAGTATCTTAAAGAGATACTACACAATTACGGCTGTTACACAGGCTAGCCTTGAAACAATAAAAACTTGTTTTAACTGGACATTAGGTAGAGCTCACAGCAGAGTGAAAGGTGACAGTGGCAGATTTTCAGACCTTTGTAAAAGTAGAGAAGCCAACTTTTCCACAGATCTTATCTGAGTATTAGGGCTGTCCCAATACAAACTTTTCACTTCCATTACGATATTGCAGCCTTGAGTATTGGCCAATACCAAAATCAACCTGATATGATATCAGAACGAATCCTACGTATTTTTATTTCTTTTTTTAGGGTGGAATCTTAAAAAGGTCTTGATCAAATCAAACAGTAAACATTAATCAACAACAATAAGTTTGAAAAAGACTAGTCCCGTTCATTATTAACCAATGTGATACATCTTTTTTCAATTTAGGAGTGTACTCCTCCAGTCAACCTTAACAACTTAAACATAAGCATGTACAATTAAATACAATACATAAATGATAAAATAGAAGACCCTGAAAGTTACCTCAATAAATTGAATAAAAACAAAATATACTTTTAAAGTATGAATTAACTATTCAAGGTCACTTTAGTTATTTATTCTGGATCCAAGCGCTGCTGGATAGAAATCCTGAGCGGACAATGGAATGGACTGCATAGGCTGATATAATCCAATATTCATTGTTTGGCTAATATTGGACCGAAATCCGATACCGATATCAGATCATGACATCCTTATCAAGTAGTGGCCAATATCTGATCGCCCAAAATTAAGGAAAATGCTGAATGATTTACTTAGAAAATCAGGAGTGTAGACAACCTCTCAGAGGAAAACTGACAACAAATTTAAGAGTCGGACAATTCAAACAGTAACAAAAGCGCTCAGAACAATTTCCAGAGACATTAGGAGGTGAACGTCTGGGTTAAAATCAAAGATCAGTGTCAGATTGCACCATCAGTCAATACTAAACTCAACACACAGAGATTTCACTCACCAACATTCAGATGCCAGATGGGAAATCTCACAAAATCTCTTGAGATCAAACGTGAGTTCAGGGTAAATAAGAATGACTGAGGAGTAAGAAGCAATGGCGATGGTTTGTGGACCATATTTACCGTAGAATAAACAATCCATGAYGCGCCATGGTGGTTGTTTTGTCTTCTGTGTTTCCATTACTCTAATCTCTGATTCGCTACGCAACACAATCAACAGGCTGTGAGCTTGGTTGTCCTTGGGGAACACTACACAAACTGGGAGATTGGACCAAGACAACATAACACGTTGAATAACAACGATTGGAGCGGTCCCAACGTACTTTTGAGCAGACTAGATTAATCTAACACCACCCCCAAGCATACACACACACACACACACAGTAGGAATATTTCATAGATTATCTTTAGAGCCATCGCGAAATGGAGGCGTCCTTAAAGTAGCTGAAAATTGGGTCAAGTATTAAATTGGCACAATTATCTTGCCGTGTGAAAAAGGCATAACAGTAGCTGTGTTTCCATTGCAAATGTGCGCAAAACTTTGTCAATATTCTGTTAATGTCGAAAAACTGTTTCACAACTGCAGTGTTTCCATTAAGGAAGAAATGTTATTAAAGTCACACGTGAATACGTTTGTTCTCGTGATAAGTCGTTACAAACATGGCGGCGATGGATGTAAACACATAGCATGTTGCTACCACGACACTAGCGCTCATCATCAGAGGAGACGTCGGCGTCTTTTATCGAGGCTTTCCAGAGACAAGTCCCTACTTGGGAGCTGTTACGTATCCATTTTTATTTATTGATTTGATTTATTTTGTTACTACTACTTCTACTTCCTGTTATCTTCTTCATCATCGTCTTTTTCACCAGTAGAAACAGCCGGTTGTTGATCACGTGACT
>NW_013953566.1:71921-73821 GCF_001266775.1 Austrofundulus limnaeus
GAATACGTTTGTTCTCGTGATAAGTCGTTACAAACATGGCGGCGATGAATGTAAACACATAGCATGTTGCTACCACGACGCTAGCGCTCATCATCAGAGGAGACGTTGGTGTCTCTTGTCAAGGCTTTCCAGCAACAATTCCCTACGTGGGAGCGGCTACGTATGCTGTGTTTTTGGGAAATTGTAGTCGCTGAGTTTACTATTTTATACTACTTCTGTGATATTACTACTACTTCTACTTCCTGTTATCTTCTTCATCATCGTCTTTTTCACCAGTAGAAACAGACGGTTGTTGATCACGTGACTCCGGTGATGTGAAAAAAGTGTTTCCATTGCAGTTTTGCGAAAAACACCAATTTCGATACGGCCGAAAAACCACCTCATCCTAGCGCAAAAAGATTGTCGAAAAATGTAATTTTTTTCTAAATTGACGTGTTTCCATTAAGCAAATTTATTTTCGTAATTCTAATTTGCGCATTTTCATGGTCAATGGAAACACAGCTACAGAAATCTCAAGACTAGCAAGGCATGCTGGAGCAAAGTACCCTGTAMCAGAAAATCTGGTCTCAGTTGCAGGTCAGAGTAATGAACCAGAACACTCAGCTGAAAACAATAGGTCAGAACACTGAATTACTCTGATAACTGATCGAAAAGAAAATATCACCCCGGTCTGAATGCTCATGTGTTTCCTGCAGTTTATTTACATCCATAAAAGCCCAGAAGCCTCTGCCTGAATCGCCGCTGCCGCTGGTCCGGTTAATATAATCCTGAGATCCTGGGGCACCTCAAATCTGATTCTGCTGCTCTGGTCTTCTACAACACAGCCTGCCAGTCTAAGGCTAAGTAAGTAAAGTGATTTGTTGTTGAATTAATATAGTTGCTGAGTAATCTAATTAGGATGCAGTTACGACGACGGCCCGACTCTGTTAGATCTCCTCCTCGTTGCTCCAAGAGGACGGAACCAGTCAGGAGATGAACAGGAGGAGGAGACGAGAGCCGTCTGGTAAAATAGTTACTAAATCTGAAGTGCATCAATTTTATGATCATTACTGCCACACAGTTTCTTCTTTCTGGTGCCAGCTGCACGTAAAAGAAACAAGGATAATAATTAAAGTTGATTCAGGAGATTGCTACGTTTTAATTATTTTTTTCTGTTTTTTTTACAAGGTCTTTAAAAAAACACTAAAAGTTCATCAATTCTCATTAGAACTGAAACAGCAGTCCTCCTACGGTTACATTATTTCTTAATACCATTCTGTTTGTCACAATTATAGTGTGAAATGAACAATTAAAAACAAACAAGATCATTTGTATGATTTATATTGATAGATTTACATCAATGTAAACATTTTGTTATATATTTGCATCACATCTAAGTGAACTCTGATTTAATCCAAGTGGTTTTTATATATCTGCACAGAAATCTGAAGCTTTTAAAAGGTTAAGAAGGATTTTCAGGAACCGCTCTGCCTCACAGACACAGCTAACTTTTGACTCTCCTCCTTGAAAACATACAAGGACACCTCTTAAGGATGAGGGCTGTCTGAGGAGTTTTATTAAACCAAAAAAAAAAACAATTATTATGCGAGTCTGGATAACACCGTGTTCATCCCACTCTGAGGTCCAACATCAACGGTGGGACCCACTGAAGTCATTAATGTCCATCAGGGTTTGTGCTGCAGACCTTTTTCATTTTAGAATACAAAAATGGAAAGAAAACGTTGGTTTAAAGAGAAGTGTTGAAGCTAATTCACACCCGTTCCTTTTGTCTTTGTGTTTGATACAAGTAACAACTAAATTTAAAAAGTCAATTTATATTTTTAAAGGGCCAATATTATGTGTTTCTCAGGCATATATTTAAATACTATACCATAATAAAAGTATCTGTCACCTTTAGCTG
>NW_013953566.1:75134-76501 GCF_001266775.1 Austrofundulus limnaeus
AAAATCTTTAAGTCTATGAAATTGGAGGTAGTTTGAGGATTAAATCTTTTATGCTTTTTAAGCTCAAAAAGGTGGGGGGGTCGTTTTATACATGAGATCGTATTATACATGAATAAATACGGTAATTCATCTAATTTATCCCCAGAATTGCTCCTCTGGTCTGAAGTTTGAGAATCATTAGCTCAGAACTAATAATTTGTCTTGGTTTTTACTTACTCTGACTTCATGGCCTTTAATTTAAGATTGGTTTCATCACAGTGAGTTCAGCCTCGGGCCTTCCTTTCTCTCCAGTCATGTGTGCTCTTTTTATGCAACAGAAACAAGAGAGATGAAAAAAAATTCTTTAATGCTTCCCACCAAATACATTTGAAAGTTGTCCCCACTCTTTGCCCAAGAACCGATCCTAAGTTAGATAAATTATGACATTTGATATGTTCACCTGTGACAGCCAGTATATTTGTCACAGAGTGAGTAAAACCAGGACTGCCACATCTACCAGCAAAACAATCTCATTAGTCTCTCTTCATTTGTCCTCCCACCACCTCCATCTCTGTCTTTTTTACCACATTCATTACATCTCAATGATGCCCTCTCAGTCCAATCCCCCCTTCTCTTGCCCTCCCTGTCCAAGTGTTTCTCTCAGCAACAGTAATTCTCATTAATTATCACTGCAGGCATGTTCTGGTGCCAGAAAGACTCAGGTGGCGAGCCCCAGTCGAACCTTCGTGTTACTGTTGGACATCTCAACAACCCTTCGGTGCAAARCAGATTAATGGTTTAGTTGCACTGAAAGAGTCAGTCACAATCTGTAATTTCTGTTTGTTTTTTTTACAAAAATACATAAAAATGATGTCTAACAGAAGAGGCAGCAGGAAATCTGCATTTTGAGAAATGGTTAAATTTTGTTACACTTCATCCTTAAACTCTAATGAGGTATGTCGTCTATAAAAACTAAATCACTTTAGCTGTGGATTCTCAAACAACTGATGTACTCATTTTCCTTCAACAAGGATCGAGATATTACAAACTCAGACACGTTTTAGACACGTGTCTGGAACTGTAATAAAAGTTACATTAATAGTTGTATTTAGACAACTATTATGTAGAAGAGGAAAAGTTAAAAGGAGGTGATAAAAAGAGATTCTTATCCTGAATATTGAATTATCACAGGACTTCTCTAAAACTGCCTATAAAAAGTGAGACTGTGGAAACAAGTGATTAATTATACAGACCAGTATGAGTGACTTTGCTCCATTTAGATTCTCCATCGTGCTAAAACAACCAGTAGCTGTGTTTCCATTGCAAATGTGCGCAAAACTTTGTCGATGTTCTGTTAATGTTGAAAAAACACAGTTTCACAACTGCGG
>NW_013953566.1:77715-79304 GCF_001266775.1 Austrofundulus limnaeus
TAGCAGCGCTGTAGGAGGGGGACAACTGAAAACGGAGGCCTCCACCCCTGTTTAATGACGGACGGTCTTTCTTCACAAAAGAAGCCATTTTTGTGAAGTATATATTCAAAAGATTAGTCATATTTTCTTTTTACAACGAAACAAATCCAGTGACCTCTGAGTCATTTTCTGTAAATCTATAATTTGGACAAATTAAACCAGTCCATACCAACCTTTAGAGCTCCTGATTTGATTGYAATAAATCCGTAAACTCCTGTTTAAATCACAACATAAATTTAACAGCCTCGTGAGTAAAATGCCTGATTAGTGGTTGTGTAGGTGAAATGTTCCTTTTCAGCACTTCACACATCTTCTCATCTCTCCCATAAACTATTCAACCCTGACAGCATGTTTGTGTTCAAACAGCTGCGTATCCGTGCATGCTTCCAGACAAAACGTATTTTATTACAAGCAGACTGAACAAGAACAAAGTCTCTCTCAGGGCCAAATACTATCAAGGCAAACAGGGATCATGCAAACGCTCACCCTCTGGAAAAGAACTGGGAGATACCAGAAGTGGAAAAACAACTGCTGTGGAGGATTAGAAATTTGTTTCCTCCAGTGGGAAAAAATGATGAAACTCTGGATAATCAAAGTCTGCTATCAGCTGATTGATACTTCACCTTGTTGGCTCTCTACTCCAGAATCAATGGACTTTTTTAAAATTCCTACAACTTCTCACAAATAAAATATGTGACATCAAACCTGGGCACTTTGACAGAATAAAAATAAATCTAATATGGGCTGTTGTTGCAATAGATT
This sequence comes from Austrofundulus limnaeus, assembly GCF_001266775.1. Lineage (NCBI taxonomy): Eukaryota > Metazoa > Chordata > Actinopteri > Cyprinodontiformes > Rivulidae > Austrofundulus > Austrofundulus limnaeus. The sequence goes on from NW_013953566.1 coordinate 78,517, forward strand.
GTTGTCACCGACGTCATTATCTGATTACCAGAGGTGAACAGTAACTAAGTTTGCTTTGTTACAGTACTTAATTTTTTAGAGAATTTGTAATTTTAACAAGTATTTTTATTAACTTTTACTTTACATTCATACTTCTTTACTTTAAAATATGTGATCCATCATGTTGAAACGAGGATTAAGTCCAAAAGTTGTATAAGGAGAAATAGGCAAATTTAGTGTTTTGACTAAAATGTTAACAAAAATTGCATTTTGTCAAAATATAATGAATATTAATGTATCATTTGAATGAACTGTCTGAAATTTAATCATAAAACAAAATTTTGAAGCACTTTTTTGAGCAGTAGCAACAAAAACCTGATTTTGAGGAAAAACGCCTTAAATTTTTTAGATTTTCCCTGTGAGYTAGCAAAGTTGTGTTTCTTTTCAGCTGTAAAATCTCAATTTTTAAACTAGACATGGGTTTTTATGATGTAAAAACAAGTGTGCATTGCCTTGCAGCATGTCATTGCAGCATGGTTTTGCCTGCAGCAGTGGATTTGCAGAATGAACTTTGACCAAGTTGAAATGTGTTTTCTAAACCAGCTTGAGCCTGTCACGTCAGCAGCTGTTTGAAATGAGGGTAACTGTGTGACAATATGAAGTTTGAAGAGATTTTTTTGTTAAAGTTGCAGCAACTGGGATTCAAACCCTGATTGCCCACACGAAAGTCCATAGCATCCAACTTGAGGCCATTGGAGCTGTGGGAAGGTGCAGTTCCAGTATAATTTTTTCTGTGTGCAGAAAAAGGC
>NW_013953566.1:80663-84436 GCF_001266775.1 Austrofundulus limnaeus
GGGGGGGGGGGGTCACTACCCAATCATTACCATCAGGTCAAATGCATATCTGCCAAAATAAATACTGTAGGGAGGGCTTTCTTTGTTTTTAGCATTTAGCATGTAGCATTTTACTAAAGCGCTTGATGATAGAATTAATTTACTTTCAGTCTTTCGTCACCTGTAATRTTTCATAGAAAAGGCAACGTTTGCAACAGATGTGGATTTTTATTCCAGGAAAAAAAACTAAATGGAGATAAGATGAATTTTAACACTGTCTGTTTAGGTCTGTTTAGTTTGGCAAGTTCATATAAATAAATTATATACACATCATAAATTTATATTTTTCTCAGAATGTAAATAATATTAAAATAGTTTACAGATTCCAATTTAGCACACTTTTATAATTAAATATGGAAAAATTATATCCAGTATTTATTCCTAAATCAAACGCATTAACTGGTAATGTTCATTGATGGTCCTCCATCTATTTAAGAAAAACAACATGTCATGCAGTCACTCACTGTCTGAAGTGGTCTGAGCGCTCTCTGGAACTCTGGGATTGAGGGAAAGTATTTTGCGGTGGATTCTCGTTGGTCCCAGAGGGCCACGTGGCTTTGATGATGTGCTTCAGCTGCTTCTTCTTGGTGTTTTACAATCGTCTGGATTTAAAAAATATATAAAAGTTTCATTGCCTCATGATGCAACCAGTTACAACACAAACTTGCACTATTATCCAGTGGCGGAGCCAGATATTTTTCTCAGGGGTGGCCAGACGGGAACCACTACTCACACAGGGGTGGCCGGGAAAATTACATGATTTTTACTTAAAAGTTGTCTGCAGACCTTTGTGTTTTGGTCATTTCCTTATGTCCTTATACCGGCAGTGACTACCTTATAAACATGGGCATCAGAACCATTTTCATCAGAAATTTTGAACAAAGATGCTCTTTCCAGCATTTTGGTGCATTTTACCAGGTTGTTTAACATACTTTTACCTACATAAATAAACACTTGATTTAATAATTATTTCAGAGACAGATTCTTCATTAAACTTAAACATAAAATGACACTGTGTTATGGTGACAAAAAAACATTTGTCATCATAGTCAGATAACATAAGCATACATGTTCTGTATTTAAAAAAAAACAATCACTTCTTTGTCACTTCTTTGAGCTTGGTAATGTTTCAAACTGTTCAACACTGCCACCAACTGTCAGGAGGATTATTACACCCCTAAAGGTTGTTTGACTGTGTAAGGGGTGTGTACAGCAGGGTGGCCAATGGGGTGGTCAAAGATTTGTTTGTGATAGCCATGGCCACCCCTGGCTCCGCCCCTGCCATTATTGCTTGAAAAAAAAAAGAGAAAGATACGGAAGATGCTGCGTAAACAAGACTAGCCTCTTCCCTTAACAATATGGTGATTTGATCATGTGATCCACAAGTTGTTACATCACTTGAGAATCAACTGTCCTCTGTTTCGTGCAAACTTTACCAAAAGTTGTCTCACTCAGCCCTGAGCATCTATTAAAACATCATCACCAGTCGTATTGTAGAGTTTGGCTCCTCGCAGGTTTAGTTCAGTCATTCCACACAAACCACCTCCACTCTGATAAAATTAGATGCATAAATCCTGACTGCAGCAGGAGGATTGTACTCCACTATGCACATTAAAATTACAAAAACACATGGCTTAAAGCCGGCGCCCTTTTCTTGTAAAATGTTCCAGAACATTGGTGAGCAGCAGAAGAGCATCAGTCCATCTGTAGGTGTGAGAGCAGGCGGCTCAGCGGTGCAGCTTTAAAACTTTAATGGGGACATTTGAAGCATAATAAGACCATCATAAATGGCATTTCTTCGGAACAGAAGAATAAAATGAAAAGCCTTTCTGGACTGTGGGGTAATTTCAGGTATGCTAAGAAATTTTTCAAAAAAGGCCCTCAATGCAAAGTCATGAGGGCAGGTCAAAAAATAATTAATACATGAAATAAATAGAAAAATAACTTATTATATCTTTAAACTAAATATATTTACATTTGTTAACCACTGACAACAACCATACTTCTTTACATTAGCTTTATTGATTTTTTTTACTAAATAGCTACAATAAAAAAAACTTTATTCACATTAAAGGCACAGTGTGAAGGATTTGTTGTTTTCAGCGACATCTATGGTTGAGTGGTTGAATCATCCTTCCTGGTCCTCCCCCCACCCCCCGCTTCCAAACACAAAGGAGTTTCTACGGTGTCTCTCAGGTGTCAAAAACCTTTGATAATTCCAACCGCGATGTCTACCAGCAGCTTCAGGGCTAGTGATGTTTCAAGTGGTAAGATTATGAGCTTTAATAAGTAAAATTATCCAGCTACAATGACAGACAACAAATATTACATTTATAGTTTTACAACTAAAACCGTTTTTGACACCGCCACCGCAGTTTGTCCTTCATGAGCCTTCATAGACAAGATGGCGGCTGCCAATAGTGGCGACCTGCGACCATGGAGATATAAACAGCTTTTTGTAAGGTAAAAATAATAAAACAAGGTCTTTGTCTGCAATGATTAGACATGTTTTTTATTATTGTCATTAGTGATTATCTCAATTTCGGCTAAAAGACTTCACAAAATCCTACAAACTGTGCCTTTCAATATGGAGTTTGTTGCTGCAGAAATGTAGGTTCATACCAGTTTAACATTTTGTTAATAACAAAAAAACAGGTTTGTGCCTACAAATCAACTTGGTTGCTTTTTTTAGATTAAAGATACTGGAAAACATGAAATAAATGTCTGTTATGTTGAAAAAAAGCCTTTACCCACTTCCAGGAAAATCAAGCTTTGCTTTTGTTGAAGCAAAAGTTCAACAGGATGTGAACAAACAGATTGAATCCTGGATACTTTTCTGGTATGACTGACGTTATTTCAATTCACTAACCAAGAGAGAAATTATGTTTTAAAAAGGGAAAGATGCTACCATGGTGGGAAAGTCACAAATTCAGTGTTTGGACCCAAGAGTGCTGCTGAACAGGCCTAATAATGCTGATACTAAAACTAATTCTGAATGCAGTCGACCAACAAATCGTGTCAAACAAGTTACTAAATACCAGCTATAAAAACAACAAAAAAGCTGATATTTCATCAATAAGCCTATTTTCAAGCATGCTGCTTAATTAATATTTTACATAAATTAACACTAAAATTAAAAAGCACAGAAAGATGAAATGTCTTCCCTGTAGTCTGTTTGTTATTATGAAAGTTATTATAAGACATACATACAGGCAATTATCTGTTATGATGATAAGATCATCTTCATAAACACTGTGTTTTCAYACAGACTGTTCAGAATCTCTTAATTTTCTTGATTTGAATCGACGTCCCGAAAACTTCAGCAGAATGTGAATAATTCTGCAAACAATTTGCTWTTCTGCATCACCACCGTGTTTTAACAAAACACCGGTTAAATGGTAACGCTTTCTTTGATGGACCACTTATTACCATGTAATTACAAGGTAATACAAATGTAATTAAATTTAATTACTACCTTAATACCATGTAATTACAAGGTAATAAAAATGTAATTAAACGTAATTACTACCTTATTAACATGAATTACAAGGGAAAAAGGAAATTACTACCGTATTACCATGTAATTACATTGTAATTACAGTAAAGAAGAAAAACTACTGTTAGTAAAACTACCTGTATTGGGTAACTACAATCAAATTACTATTCAACAGTAACTCAACACTATATTTATAACCAAAAGAATGCAACTAAATTTTGGGGTTAGTGGTTAGTTG
>NW_013953566.1:85491-94199 GCF_001266775.1 Austrofundulus limnaeus
TGTAAACACTGAACTATTGAGATTAAATATTAAAAAACAATGGTGCAGTACCAAGTTGACTACAGCTGGGGGCAGTATTTGACCATTAAAAGGCCCCATTGACTCCCATTATATAAATTTGGAATAAAGTTTAAACATTAATATTTCAATAACTACAAGTTGTACAGGTACCAAAAGGCATAGCAGTCATTTGGCACAGGACCTTTACAGATAGAAATTACAATGGCAGCTGTAGGACAAAGTATGCAGGAGCATTGGACTTTCAGAATGAACTTTGACCAAGTTTGAATGCGTTTTCTATACCAGCTTGTGCCTGTCACGTCAGCAGATGTTTGTAATTAAGGTAATTGTGTGACAATATGAAGTTTGAAAAGATTTTTGTTAAAGTTGCAGTAGCTGGATTTGAACCCTGATCTCCCACATGAAAGCCCACAGAGCTCATCATGAGACTATAGGAGATGTGGCAGAGGACAATCCCAGGGATTGGATTGTATGTRTACAGAAAAMGTTTACCTTGCCAATGCAATTATTCACACTTAAGTGCAATATATTACAGCAATATATTACAGCAATAGGACAACATAAAGACAGTATTACAGTACAACATCAAAATACAATCATAGTAATATTGTAATCACTGAACTACTGAGTTTAAATATTATAAAACTATGGTGCAGTACCATATTGTGTAGAGACAGCAGGGGGCAGTATTGGACCAATACAAGGCTCCATTGACTGTCATTATAATTTATTAAACATTAATATTTCAAAAACTATAAGTTTTACAGGCACCAAAATTCATAGCCATCATTTGGCGCAGGGGCTTTACAGATATAAATTACAATGGCAGCTGTAGGACAAAGTATGCAGGAGGAGAAGCRTGGCAAAGTTCAGATGACTTAGATGGGAAACRAATCACAATAGTGTGCATTGAATTGACAATGCACACTGATAAAAATATATGGACAATGTAAATCTGTCTTTAAGTATACTGTGCAACCTTACAAGCCACCTTCAGAAAATAAAAAATACAAACTAAAAAGCACATCACAGTGTATCAGTCAGAAACACCATTAAAACACTTTTAACAACGTCCCTCCTACAGCTGATTGAAGCACTGTGGTCACTAACAAAGACCCTCACCTAATCCTTTCTGACTGATTGGTGACTTTTCAGGACACGCTAAACTAATTCACCACATTTGTTACAAAAGAAAATATACAGAGAAACTTTAAGTTTTTTTTTTTTTACTTTAGGATCCTAACTTGTTAAAACTCAGGCAAAAGAGAACAGACTTGTTTTTACAGCTTGGTCTCAAACCAAACTCCCWTTTAATCTATTTGACATTAAGCTGGAACAGGGAGGTCACTCGGCTAACTTCAGGGATTGGAGTTAAATGAGTTTCTAAATGGAGTGTACTCAGGCCCTCAATGGGAATCTGCCTGGCTGCATAAAATAAAAAGGAGCTTAACTTGTGTCCGTTTGCTGTGTGTGCATAAAAATGGTGATTTTAAGAGTAAATGCAAGTTGTGGCTTCAAAAACATCACAACTTATGAATAAAGATGATAAACACTTAACGAATGCCAGGTTTCAACAGATGTTAATCTGGTTTTRAGTGGTGATGCATCAAATATGATTTTAAAAATCAAGGAGTTTGAATTATGTTTCTTATTTATTTTATTTATTGCTGTGGTAAAAAACCTGACACTGTGCACGTTCAGTTTTTTTTTTTTTTTTTGAACAAACCATAAAGGGGAGTATGTTCTTCAGACCTGGACAGATGACTTTTTACAACGTTTTCCTGGAGCGTGACGCTGTCRCTGCAGGCAGATGGTCCCCGGGTCTTGTTGCACTGCGGTGCTATAAAGCAGCAAAGCTTGTAAAGAAAACACATCGTGGCTTCAGTTTCCCAGAGTAACTAATGAGGCTCTTCTGTTTCCTCAGACACCTTTGTTTAGAAGCTCATTTAAATACAAAAACATATAAATAAAATGTACTCTGAACACCTGACCTTACCTGGATTTGTTGTTTTGCAAACTTCAAGCTGCATCTTTTTCTTGTCTTTTGCAAACTTGCACCACAGCAGGCTGCTGGTCCAGGATGCTGGACTCCTTGGACTCATTAGGTCACATGATTGGATTTGATTTGATTTGATTTGATTTGATATGATATGATATTTGTATCGGAGGTCTTCAACTCTGTTCCTCATGACCCACTGTCCTGCATGTTTTAGCTGTTTCCTTGCTTCGACACACCTGATACAAATCATTAAATTACCTGCTCAGATCATCAAGCTTAGCAGAAACCTGTCAGTCACTCGTTCATGTCAGTCAGGTGTGTTGAAGCAGGGAAACAAATAAACTATGGGGACACACAAAATGTTTAAACCCTTTCAGGTAATTTGCAGTACTTTGATGAGCTTTTAGCAACATAAAATTAAAAAGAATAAAACATTAAGACAATTCATAAAACAGGACTAAAAACAGACCATTATAGCATGATTTAAAAGGTGGCAGTTATACATGACTATAAAAATGCTTCAGTCTTTATCTGTTGAAAGAGACCCTACAGTTTGTATGGGGTGCCATTTGTAAAGTTACACAGTCAAAAATTACCACAAATATTTTGTTTTATTTAGACTTTTATAAGAAACAAAGAACAGATTTATTTTTCAAAGGCAGTTTTTCACCATATGATTCACATATTTATAAATGTCATTGTTTATAAACTAAATATTTAATTTACAAATTAAATATTTAGTTAACATGCTAAATATTTAACTTGCGACTTAAATATTTAGTTTTGAGCTAAATATTTAGCTTGAAACTTAAATATTTAGCTAGCTACCTAAATATTTAGGTTGCAAGTTAAATATTTAGGTAGCTAGCTAAATATTTGAGTTAAATGTTAAGGTGTTTAATATTTAGCTTATTACCTAAATATTTAATTTGTAAGTTAAATATTTAGTTTATAAACCATGACATTTATAAATGTATGAATCATATGGTGAAAAACTGACTTTGAAAAACAAATCTGTTCTTTTTTTCTTATAAAAGTTTAAATGAAACAAAAATATTGGTGATAATTTTTGACTGTGTAACTTTACAAACGGCACCCCATACATTCCCATTGTCTGCTCCCCCAGTTACTGAGCCTGTAGCTTTAAGAGGAACCAAAAGACCACCAAATGTCTGAGGACCATTCAGGTTTAATAAAACCAGTGTTAAACTGGAGAATCTGACTGTTTTCAAAATTCATCACGTTAAGTTTCTTTAGAAGAGGACCAAGATCTGAACTCCTCTGTTATAAATCATTCTGAGAGGTTTGATGCAATAAATTAAATGAGAAAATATTGAGTGCATAAAACTGTTGATAGCATGAAATTCTAAACAATGTCATTAACCTGAATGTGTGCAAATTTTCTTTTTTTCATGTTTTTATTACTATTATTATTATTTTAAATGAGAATCTGAAATGAAACCCAGATATTAAACTTCTGAAACCTGCCATTTTTCCAAAATCAAGCTTTGGAGGAAGTTTTTTTTAACACTCACTCTAAGACATAACTTGTCCAACCATGTACTTTTAAACAGTCTCCATGTTTCATCAGATACCAGGACCACAAACCAGAGGACATCTTCCTGAAACTTTTTTTGTTTTTGTCCTCTTGACCGGCTTCAAAYGAGATTGAGTACTTTTTTATTGAACTGCATGATTCACGTGGCAAATTCAAGGCCTGTGGGCCAAATGTGGCCCACWGGTGACTCCTGGCTGGCTCACCAATGGGGGGCAAACCGTCCCAATTAATTCAAACAATTCAAGATGGCAGATACTCACAACTCAACAGTGAGTAAAACTCTTACTTTTACTTTTAACAGTATTTCTGTATTAGTTTTTTTCACATTTACTCAGTCAAACACGTAGTCCTTTTCAGTATTTATAGGAGGATGTTAAAGTGCTGTTTCTGTGCAGAAAATACCAGGTAGAGCTCAGATGTTTGTTAGCTGTGCTCAGTAGCATTGAGATGAGGAAGTTTCCTGTTTAGTCAAAGTTAAACACAAAACATCAAAGTTAATTGAGGGCCATCATAAGGCTCATGTGGCCCTCAGTGAAAATGAATTCGACCCCTCTAATTCAAACGAGTTAAATAAACTCGTTTCATGACGATGCAGGTGTTGCAGACCTAAACTGTGAAGCTTCTTTGATTGTTTCAAATCATCTGGACTAACTTCCTCTCAGCTCAGCGTTCCAGTCTGACAGTTTGAAAACTGTTTAATTTTTGTAATTTCTTTATTGTAAAGTAACTAATTTTTTATTGTCAGAAAGGCACAGCTACATGTGGAGTTGCCAATTTAAGCCACTTTGGATCTTTCAGCACCATCGTATTTATGATTTAGGTGGATTAAAAATGGAGGTTAAACAATCATTTGTGGCAGAAGGAGAACAATCAGAGAGCCGTTGATGGTTTGGAGCTGACTCAGCAGCTGATGTCGTGGTTTTTGTTATGAGAGTGTCACAGCAGCTCGGGCGGTCTTCAGGGATCCAGGTGTGTGCGTAGCACAGGGTAGCGTGTGACTCACTCCTCTGCTGAGCGAGCAGCGAGGTTATAGTAGATCAGCTGACAGACGTGCTGCTCTGGGTCTGAATGAACACACAGATTAAAGAAGTGTTCTCACATCACCCTGAGGCTGCTGGCCAGGCTGCAGTCTGTCTCCCTCTGAGCTCCGCCCCCAAAACCAGCTCCTTCGCAAGCAATCTGGTTCTGCATTCAAGAAAACATGTCGAGTTTCAGTCTTTTTTTATTCTATGCTGCATGGATCATTTTTAAATGCCACAAAAGTCACATTTGATTAAAGCGACCACGGTCATGTTTCAGCATGAAATGTTTTTGTTTCTAACAGCCAAAGGGAAGCGGTTTAGTCATTAGTTGTAAACGTCTCAGCTAAAATGATCATGTTTAGATGACTAAAGAAAAGTTTGGCTCATAGTTTTGTGTTTTTGTAATAGAACTAATACTTTATGTTTGAACAGCATGTCATGAAAACCTAGGTCATTGTGCGTGGATTCAGGCGTACGCACAGTTTGATACATCTGGATTGTTTTTTTGTGCGTACGCAGTTTTCTGGATTTGACCGTACGTCAGGTTTCAGTAAGAAATCCACCCAAACGGTGCGTACGCATAAAAAAGTTGTGTGCACCAGGTTCTACGCCCACGTTGTGATGTATCAAAACCAACGTTGCGTGAAAATTCTCACCTGCCGTGAGAATGTGCGGCAGCCACGCAAAGTTTTTCAGTCGACAGCTTTAACTCACAAAGTCACAAATCTGACCTGAATCCACAGAAATATGACTCTGTTGTGTTTTCTGGATGTAAGGAGCATCTGAACACGCTGTTAGATTTTTATTTTAGTTTTTATTGTTTAAACTGAACGATGATGAAACTGAACCCCGGGACTGAAAATCATTTAACCTCAGACAAGAAAATAGATCAGTCTAAAACTGATCAAAGAACCTCAGTCCAGTCTGTAAACTGGTTTTATATTTTTGTCACATAGTTTAAAACCTTTTGGGTCCCGGGCCGGAAAAACCCGACACATTACGTGCGACAAAAAAATACAAAATAATAAAAAAAGGCTGAAGAGAGGGAGCAAAATCAGATACAAATGGTGCCTCACTGTATGGTAAGAATAATTATTTTTTCTGTTTGTAGCCTTCTGAATGATGCTGAGCTGAGTTGTGGCCGTAGCGCAGCAGCTGTGCTTTGGGTAGATTCTCGCGCCAGGCGAGCGCACCCTCACCAGCTGGGAACATGTTCATATGTGTCAACCCCTTTGGACATTTACCTGTCTAATGAGCCTCAAAAATCTATATTTTTTGCTAAAAATACATAGGCTCCCACTCGTACCCGCTCGTGGGGGTGGGGTGGGGGTATGTACGTGGAGATGACCTGCCTGCTGTAAAGCAGGAGGAAAGGAGAGCAGAAAAAGTGGATAATGTGATGTTTATTTTTTTTTACGTCCGTTCAACACTGTGTTCAACTAACCAGACTTCAACATCACATTCGGGAGATGTCTGTAAATTTCAGGAAAATCTCAGGCTTTGGTTATCCTGTGAGAGTGTGCCACATAAAACAATGACACCACTACTTATTTAGACAGTTTTCTCACTCATTCTCCATTTAATGTATAACTTTCCTGCATCTAAAAATCATTTCTGATCCCACAGAGAGGACAATCTGAGGAGAATCTCACACACTGGATACATTTACATAAATTTTACAGATTTAAATGGAGACGTGTCGGGGGAGGTTTCTCAGTTCCACGTTCATTGGGATGTATAAAGGAAAGCTGCGCAGGAACTTGCGTGCGCACAGTTTTATACATCTGAATATTTTGGTGCAGCGCACTTTTCTAAATTTGTCCGTACGTCAACTTTTAGTGTGAAAGCTGTGCAATCTTTTMTGCATGAGGCCCCTGTCMACTGTCCTGCAAGAAGAATGGCTTCAAATCCCTCTGACTACTGTAGTGTCTAAGAGTGGGGGCCCCTTCTCAGGAATGCACAGATGTGTTATGTCTCTTAGTCTCCAGCTTCAGAGCTCGACACATGGACACAAAGGAATGCTTAAGGTATACCGTGACAAAATTTATGATGCACCTGTTGAACTACACTGTGCAACCTATAAAAAAGGCTTGTACGCCCCCACTCTTGGCCTTCGTACTTCATCTTTCTTACTTGGTGAATCATTTGGTTTGGAGGCCACAATTTGGTTTTTTGGCTGTAATCTCATGGACTGCAAAATAAAGGTTATTGCTGTTCAACCAGCCTGTTTCAGAGTCTCTCTCTTCAGAGCAGCAGTTCCGCAGAACCAGAAGACGTGGTTTTTACACCTCACCACTGTGCAGGACTTGGATATGTCATTCCCAAGATGAACTGATGCTGTGTTGGCCACAAAAGGAGGCCCTACACCATACTAATAATTTATTGTGGTCTAAAACCAGATGTTTCAGTTTCATTGTCCAACCCCTGTAGTTTAATGGTTGTTTTCAGGGCTTGATGACGTTTTCCATCTTCTGCGCCTCTAATCCTTGGAAACTGAAAGGCTCGTTGAAGACAGGGGAGTGTGAGCTGATCTTTAAGAAAACAAAAATATCCACAAAACTTTTCAGGAGTGGCAGCAGCTGCATGCCCCCCACCACACACACACACACACACACACACACACACACACACACACACACACACACACACACACACACGCCCCCCTGAGGACAGGCAGCAGACACTGAATGAGCCTGATATCCAGTGAATAAGTAATAAAAGCTGCTCCTAAGTACCTGTCAGCAAAGCAAAGAGCAGCAGCTGCGTTACGATTCAGCCGAAGCTTTTTAACAACTTTGCCTGAAACGCTGTGGAGGAAGATGTTACTGAATCAGAAACCTCTCATAAGGAAGCTTTTTGTTTTTAACTGACATTTAGCTGACACAAATGAGAGAAATCTGAAGTAGAGCGAAATAAAACTGTCAGGAAGGCCTGCAATCATTTGCTTCTGTTCAATATTAGCAGAGAAGTGATGATGTTTTATTGATTGAATAAAAGATTGTCTGAATAAAAAAGGCAGCTGAAAGATYTGACTCGGTTTATTTCCTTCAGTTTTTCATGAAACTTTTATATCAGTGTTTAATGATTTGGGAAAATACCAAAACAGTTTGAAAGCTGAGCACTGAAGCACAGCCGAAGCTTGTCAAGAAGCTGAAAATATGCTGACAAATTTTAAAAAATAATAACAAAATTAGCAAAATGATAGCTAAAAACTAAAATTTGCTGCATGTTGCTAAAAGCTAAAATTACCAAAACATTAGCTAAAGGTTTATTTTAACAAAAAACAGCATGACAAAGATAGAATAAGATAAAAGCTGCAAATTGCAAACTTAATTAAAATTAACTATACTGTAGTTAAAGTCTAAAATTAGCCAAATTGTAGCTAAGAGCTAAAGTTGGCAGACCCTCAGCTTATTATGTTATTTCCAACATTTAATTGATATGGCAGTTAACGTTAAAATTAACAAAACCCAAGCTAAAAGTTGCAAAAAGCTAGCTAAACACTAACAGCTACTTAACACAAAAGTTACATTTTAGAAAAATGTTGTTAAAAAGTAGAATAAGCAAAACCAAAAATGTAAAGGTTAAATAAATAAAACATTAGCTTAAAGAAATATCATATCTAAATGCTAAAATCAGTGGTGGGCAGCACTAATCTAAAAACTTGTTCAACTAGCCCAGGGGTCTGCAACCTGAGGCTCTGGGGCCCCATGTGGCTCTTAGGTCCCTCTGCAGTGGCTCTTTGAAAATGTGACCAAACATAACAGATTTTTTTTGTTTTAATTCTCACAACACTAATAAATTTTATACAAATATGTGATCAATACATACAATACAACTTCTTTATATAATATTTCTCTCAAATCCACCAGGGTGATCTTTAAACACCTTTAGGACTACATAATAAGAATTAGGGAAAAAAATCTGACCAGTTCAGCTGCACTAGTTTTTATGAAATTCTGTATAAACTATAGTCAGTATTGTTCTTGTGCACGAATGTTTTTCTTCAGTTTTGAAGTGTAAAAATTGTAGGGGTCACCTCGAGTGAAGAAACAAGGTTTACTGCCTCGAAGCAGGTCTCGGACAGGCCTGACAAGAGGACAGGAAC
>NW_013953566.1:102018-103966 GCF_001266775.1 Austrofundulus limnaeus
GACAGAACGACAGACGGACAGACATACACAACCGAAAACATTACCTCGCCCTTGACAAAGGTAACAATAAAAGTCATTGGATGCTATTTTGATTGGTTCGATATGAAATTATTAACAGAACAAATGTGCAAATGTGTTTTCATTGCAAATTTTCTTTTTCTTTTAACTGTTTTGTAAACCATGTTTGAGGTTATTTATTCTGGATCTGTGTATTCTTCATTTTCCAAMAACGACAGAATGTAAATCCTCCCAAAACCTCTCGCTGGTTGTTTTTCTTTCTTTAACTTCATGACGAGGACACGCTGCAGAATATTCTAACACTAAAAACAAATTTAGACTTATTCTTTCCAAGAAAAGATTACATACTGTAGATGTTTTCTATACAAGCCTTTGTAGTAACACAGTAACCTTGGTGTGAGCTGCTTTTTGTACAAACACAAATTAAACAACGATTTTCTGCCAATCAAAACCTGCCAGTAAGAACAGAAGCAGAGCATTGTTCAGTAACAACAAAGAAACTAAAACCCAAAAGCTAGTATGTGTGTATTTATTTCAAAATGAATTTTATTAAAATGGTAAATTTTAATGAAACAGGAAGTAATCATTAGATCTACAATTAATTAAACTCAAGATGACATCACATGTAATTGACAACAGACAACACAAAACTGTCTTTAAATCAGTCAGTTTCACAGATATAGAGCTAAAATCGGATGTGACAGCAGCTGAGCATCATATATTATTATTTTACACTTCATAATTCAACCTTTTTCCTATTATTTTATTTCCTATTTATGATTGTTCCTCGTCAGATGAAGCCACACGAACCGTTTCCTGCTGAGACGATGCTTTTTCCTCTTCCTCTCCTCTTCATCCTCTCGTCTCGACAGATTTTGATTCTTCTGCCCTCCGTTTCTCCTCACCTCTCTCTCTCTTTCTCTTCCAGCATCATGCAAATATTTTGTGACCCCACCCTCACCCCCTCAACTGTTCTTCTCCTCCRTCTCATTTGTATTCATGATGATGCGTCCCATCTGTTCTAATGAAGTGCTTTTGCATTCAGGAATTGAGCAGCGTCACGTTCCAGGCTAAATCTGGTTCATCGAGATGAGAAAAAAAAATCCCAGAGGTTTCCCTGCAGCCTGCAAGGCTCGCTGTGAGAAGTTGATACTGGCTTTACTGTCAGATTAAAGCAGAAAGAGAGATAATAAACATTGGCTAGGTTACAATCAGAACTCACTTTGACTTTAAGTTCAATTTAATCAGCAAACACAGACAGTTTGTGTCTTTTTGTCCTCAAAATATTCTGTTTTTGTTGAATATTTAACCAAAACACGTCTGTCTGCAGTGGTGGGCACCAGCCCGCTAAAGCGCAAATCCGCTAATTGCGGACCTAAATATTACATTTGCGTTTTAGTGAAATTACTAATTTTTATTATTCTTAAATGGATTTGTGCTTTCTAAAATTAAAATGTAGTACTGCTAATAACTAATTATCTACTAATCATCATTATCTTGAAGAGCAGAAGGTATRACTGTCAAGGTATACATCCTGCTGACTGTTGCTTTGGGTCACGGTTCTGATTTCCCACAATGCTTTGAGTCTGCTTACRTAGCAGGAAGGTAATGTTTCGTACTCCCTGTCCCAGTAAAAACAGTTAACATTTGTAATCCATACTAAAATTTTGTATGTATTGATTTATTTTACTTTACAATCGGAGCTCCTTTTTAAAAAAGTTTAAACGCTGGAACTCAAAAGCAATCGGCCAACGGTGTTAAAGACTCAGAAATGATTTAAAGATGTTATGCTGGTTCAATGCTCTTGGTTCCTGTGGGTGGCCTCCTGGCCGGGGTGGCTGCCAGGTTCCGGGGGGTGGACAGCTGGGGGGGTGCACTTGGTCATTGGCGGTGTGGTGGGGTGGTCATGGGTGTAGCTTCTCTGTGGCGG
>NW_013953566.1:104966-106083 GCF_001266775.1 Austrofundulus limnaeus
AACTTTTTAATTTTTACACCAGGAGCCAAAGGTCTGTTTCAGGAAATCACATCCCCAGCAATTGGCAGTTGTAGAATTATGCTGTAAAAGAGATTATGCACTGCTAGTTGGCAGTGTTGTGCATATATTGTACATTAATTGTCAGCTAGTAAGCATTAAATTGAACTTGCACTTAAAAAATTAGCTTCCGCTAGTTTTTCCTACAGCATAAGTGGTCTTGAAGTTGCGGACCTAAATATTTTTAAAAGCGCTTTAGAAGCTGCAGAGCTAATTTTTGGGTTAGTGCTGCCCACCACTGTCTGTCTGGGCTTAAAGGACATTAAATATGTTTTTAATAAATAGAAACTATGAAATACGATGAGATGTGAAGGTCATCGTGACTTAYTGATGCTAGCTTTTAGCTATCAGGTTGTATGAGCTTCCTTTTCAACAGGCGGTGATATCAAATTGTTTTATTCAGATTGTTTCATCCTTTCTGTCATCATCAGGCTGACAGGTTTGCTCAGGTATTGACTGACATTCAGATCTGCTAACCGTCACAACAAACCAACAGATTTACCTGGCAGAAAGAGACGAGGGGCGTCGCTGCTGCACAAAYACCTGCTGCCAATACTCATCTGTCACAGTCAATATGGAAACATTTCACACTCACCTGCAGTTATAGCAGCTCTGCTGACTCAGCTCAGGTTGTCTCTTTTACTGCTTCTTTATTGTCTCCAGGATTGCTGAGTTGGCATCTTGTGGGTAAAAATAAAATAATTAAAGAAGAAAATAAGAAAACAAACCTGACTGTCAGCACAGAACAGGACAGAGGTGAAGATCTGGTATCTGAATCACATGACAAAGTGGAATAAAAGTTGCAAAAAGTAAATCACCTGATGTCCATCTACAACTGATTTTGGAGTCAAGTTGTTTTCCACAGCAAGGCCGACCCATGGTAGAGGCAGTATAGGCTAATGCTAAGGGCGCCGCCCAGCTAGGGGGTGCCACAACAGGAGGATGAAAAAATATTTACTAACTTTTTATCTAGTTATAGTAGAAATAGTCTGTTGAGTAATCACTGGTTATTTTGGTTTATGACGGTGACTAATATTAATATTATTATTATCTAATATTT
>NW_013953566.1:107083-108717 GCF_001266775.1 Austrofundulus limnaeus
ATACATGAGATCATATTATACATGAGATCGTATTATACATGAGATCATATTATACATGAGATCATATTATACACGAATAAATACGGTAATCAAAAATTCAAGATGGCCACCACAGCTCCCTTTAAAAGTCTATGGTTCAGCTATTATTTTTTAGAATTGTTGCATAGTAGCTACGTATGATCAAATGCTGATTGCTGATGTTAACAACTAATGCTGATGCTAACTATACAAAGGGTCATAATTCAGCTATTTTCAAACCTACACAGCTGAAAATTTATCTAAATGCAAATACAATATCAAAGATCCACACCAATGTGTCAATCATTTGGGGGTGGCACATTGGGTGACCAACCAGATGCGGGGATGGCACTTTCCCCCTCAGCCACCGCTCTGCCCCTGGGATTATGCAAAGAAGACAGACTCTGATTTCGAACCTGGAAATCTTAAATGGAATTATGAGCAAACACTAAAGCAGGACTTTTGTAAAATTTGCTTTAATATTTTAGTTGGTTGTCTAATAAGTTGTCCACACTGTTAATGTTATCAACTTAATGTTTACATATTTATAGATTATTATCCTTTCATACTATCTCTAATTATCTATCACATTCCTGCACAAATATTTGGACATGTCTGCTTTTTTGACCTATTTTTATTTGTTTATACTTTCAATTATTCTTTGGCAGTGTTTACAGTTACATAAAAACTACCAGTACACACGTGTTGTATGTTTGATCCACACTGAGTATAACCTGCTGTGCACCCGTCACCAGGATTGTCCCTTAGATATGTTTGCTGAAGTGAAGATGTCATGTGCGTCAGATCTAATCCGCCTTTTAATCCCAACATGACATCCATCGTTTTCATCAGTGCAGTTAACTAAATGTGTCTGGAGCAGCCGAGTGTGAAACGCTTCGCCTCCAATCCGTAGCAGCTGTCATCAGATGATGGATGATGTGGTCCTCATGGCTCAGCAGCTGGACATCAGCTCATGTTCAGAGTGAGGACAGTGAACGCAGCGGGAGCGCCGTGCTGAATGTGCATGGTGACAAAACCACAGCTTCCATCAGGTTACTGAGCAGAGAGGTGAGCGAGTCTGCTTCCTTTGAAAAAACTAGTGCTGCACATTCATTTTCCAAAACTAAATCCTGACGCAACAACATTAATCTGTTTCTCCTTGACTGAGAAAAATTTAACCAATTTAAAAACCTGCAAAAATGTAGCCTTAATTCTGAGCACTAAATTACTGCTAAAAGTCCACTGAAGAAGATGAAACTGCTAAACAGCTAAAGCTAAAAAACTCAGAACTCTAGCTAAAAGACAGAAGAAGAAAAACGATAGCTAAAAGGTAAAAGTGGCAAAACACCAGATCCCAGACCCAAACCAGTCGTCATTCCATATGTGGTGGGAGTTTCAGAGAAACTGAGGCATTTATTCTCTAAACATGACGTCCCAGTGGCTTTCAAACCCCAAAACACGTTACGACAAAGATTAGTTCACCCCGAAGATCCGGTTCCCCGGCAAAAACAGAGTAATATAGTGTATGCTGTTAAGTGTCAGGAGGACTGTGATCAGTTATACAGTGGTTTGCAAAAGTATTCATACCCCTTGAACTTTTCCATATTTTGTCACAT
>NW_013953567.1:0-244 GCF_001266775.1 Austrofundulus limnaeus
CTTGTGTTTATGAAGGGAAATTCCAGACTTTCTAAGAGAATTAAGTGCTGAGTTTGCATCTGCTTAAATTAAATATAACCACCACATTGTTATGAATCATAAGAAAGAAGTGAAACTAAATGTTGAATGTGCCTTGAACTTGAAGATGTTCTTTACATGTATTTTTATTTTGTCACATGAAACTCGTGTTTTCCCCAATACCCTTTAGACGAGGTTTCATGCTATGTATCTAGGGGCGTGTAAT
>NW_013953567.1:2074-3901 GCF_001266775.1 Austrofundulus limnaeus
ATAAAATGACTAATAAATGAATAACCTTAAAATGTACAGATTAAAAAATAACTTCACTTTTATTTATAATTTAAATAATAATTACTTTTTTGCCAGCCTTTTTTCCAAGAAATTATATATTTCAATTCATAATTTACATTGTCTTTCAAAGTGTATTATTTTTACAAGTTTTTACCACAAGTCTTTTTGTTTTCACATTTTAAATTTACATTTTTTTTGTTGCCTGTATTTACTTTTTGCTATGAATTTCTGCCTTATTATGTAAATAAGGTGGTTGGGTCAGCTCCTCTCCTATTGGTCAACAGACAGGAAGGAGCAGAATTCACGTGCAGATCTACTGTGCGTGCTTGTGCCTCAGTTTACCTTAAAGTTTAAAGTTTAGTTTAAAACAATGGCACAGATAAGTGTTTTCCTCCTTGCCTTAGGTTTAAACTAAACTAAACTTTAAGGTAAATTGAGGCACAATCATGCACAGTAGATGTGCACATGAATTCTGCTCCTTCCTGTCTGTTGACCAATAGGAGAGGAGCTGACCCAATAAGGACTGCCCACCTTAATTACACAACGAAGCAGAAATGCATAAGGTAAAGTAAAAACAGATTATGGTGGATCTACACTGCCATAGTCCACCCCATGCTATGCTATGCTGCTTTAGTGTGGTGGGTTCGAGTCCAAGTTGGGGTGGCAAGAGTGATGTTCACCCATGTGCAACGAATGGCCTGCCTGAGCATCACAGGTTCCATCAGAACAACACCCACGGCAGCCATGGAAGTCCTACTGGACCTGACTCCACTAGATTTACATATGGGAGGCCACATCCAGTGCAGTAATGCTTACGCCAGTCTGGTAGGTGGAAAAACCTATCTGACTCACAGCACACTAGAATCTTGGACTGGGCAGTTGCTGCTGTTCCAGTAACTGCAGGACCTGAAGACAGAATGGTCAAAAAATACAATTTCGAGCCAAGTTTTAAGACAGAGATAGTAGACAGGTCTGGATTAAACTTCTGAAGGGGTCAGTAGGTGCAGGGGTGCTTTTTTTGCACAACCATGGTAGGAGAGAGCATAAATACCCACTAGGTTGTTTTGCAACTGTATCTCAAGCTGAGATATATGCAATCCACCAGTGTGTGGCATCTCTCAAAGACCTTCAGTGTACACAGAAGGAAATATTCATCCTAAAAGATAGCCAAGCTGCTATTAAAGCTCTCCAAGGGCTACACTTTACGTCATTACTGGCTTGGGAGTGTGCCAAAGCAGTCAACCAACTGGGGAGAGATAACAGTGTTACTGTTAAATGGGTACCAGAACATTCTGGCATTTATGGTAACGAGAGAGTGTACTACCTCACAAAAGCTGGCAGTCAGGCTCAATTTAAAGGACCAGAGCCTGTTGTAGGTATCTCAACAACAGGCTGTAGGACTGCCCTACCAGCCTGGATTAAACGTCAAAACTCAATCCACTGGAGGGAGCTGACAGACTGTAGACAGGCACGGGAACTGATTAACAGCCCAAATCTAAGGTTTGGGAAAGCTCTAATCTCAGTCYAGGAAAACTCTAAGTACACTGGTGTTGGGGTCACCTCGAGTGAAGAAACAAGATTTACTGCTTCGAGGCAGGCCTCGTACAGGCCTGACGAGAAGACAGGAACTCTGTCAAAAACTGAACTCTATTTAGGCAATGACAGGTCATTTCAACCCAGAAGAGAATTTCTGGGAAACTGGTTGACTCCAGATCAACCACAACAATTGTATGGAATTACCCTTGTGGATTATACAGGTGCTGGTCATAAAATTAGAATATCATGAAAAAGTAGATTTATTTCAGT
>NW_013953567.1:4153-8717 GCF_001266775.1 Austrofundulus limnaeus
GTTGTGGGCAGGTGTCTTTTATACTGTTAACGACTTCAAACAAGTGCCATTAATACAGGTAATGAGTGGGGGAAAGAGGAGCCAGAAATCTTGCTTGTTTGTAGGTGACCAAATACTTATTTTCCACCATTATTTGCAAAAAAATTCTTTAAAAGTCAGACAAAATGATTTTCTCAAATTTTTTTCACATTTTGTCTCTCATAGTTGAGGTCTACCTATGATGTCAATTACAGGCCTCTCTCATCTTTTTAAGTGGGAGAACTTGCACAATTGGTGACTGACTAAATACTTATTTTCCCCACTGTATACAAAGTAGTTAGAAGTTTTGTAAAATCTTCATGTAAAAAGTAAAATACTTACAAGAGAATTGAGCTTCCAGGTTTGTCAAGATGTGTTCCAGAAAAGGAATGGCTAGATTCAGCCTGTAGTGACTGAACACATCCTCAGACGGAATGTTGCTCCGGTGCTGCTGACGCTTTGAGATGCGGGGCTTGCTTGGTGTCACCCCTACTTTGTCAGCCATGCGCACAGCTTGGTCATAAATCAACTGGAATGACTCCATGACATGTTTCTTCAGAGAGCTATACACACATTGGATCTCAGGCACCTGTGACAAAAAAGACATTAAATTGCACAAAGGGTTTATTTTACTTTCATGATAAGGTTTTTCTCTGTTTAATAATAAATATAGTATAATACAATGTTGTGTAAAATGCTCAAGAGTTTTACCATTGTATGTGCATGTATGATGTCCAATGTAGATGACTGCAACTTCAGAGTGATGCCAGCAAGGTGAGACAAATATTGGTACACGGTGAGGAATGAGATGATGAAGTCAAATGTTGTCATGGTTGCCAATATTTGTTGAGCATCACTGCGGGTTGCTGGGTCCCAGTTGATGTACATCGGATAATCCTCCAGGTGCATCTGATGGCCTATCACCTCCAAGGTTTCTACTATGTAGAGATACCCTTGATAGAAATGCTGGTAGGCTGACTGCCGTTCAGCCCATCTGGTGCGACAGAAGTCAAGGAGAACTTTTCTTCTGCCATTGTCAGGAACACGCTTCTTCACAACTTCCTCCAAGAGGCCTGATCTCTTTGGACTATGTAGGAAGAATGAACAGCAATATTTCAGCCTGTCTATCACACTTCTGATCTCTGGAATGCCACAGGCACGCCCGATCACTAAGTTGAGACAATGGCTGCTGCAGTGCATGTAGGTTGCAAGTGGTGACACTTTCTTGATCTCTGCTTGAACACCAACATTTTGCGATGACATGTTTGCAGCACCATCATAACCCTGGCCACGTATGTTATTGGGATCTAGGCCAATTTTCTCAATAGTCTGTAAAATTGTCTTGGCTAGATAAACACGTGTAATGTGAGAAAGTGGCACAAATTTTAGAAATTCCTCTCTAATGTTGTCATCTCTGTCCACAAAACGCACACAAAATGCCAGGTGTTCAACATTGTGTGATGTTACTTCATCAGCCAGGATTGAGTAGAACTTAGCCTCCTTTACTTCTGTGATGATGTCATGAAGAATAAAGTCATTTCCCATTATGTCCAAGATGTCATTCTGTGTTTGTGGGGACATGTATGTTGCATTCTTCATCACAGGTGATGACAGATGATTCTTCACAGTTTCGTTATGGTTGGCAACTAATTGTAGCAGACTCAGAAAATTTCCAGGATTTTTCTCTCCATCAAGTGTGTCCACTTGACCTCGAAGTGCAATGCACTGTCTGCCACAGTACAAAACAGTCTCAGCCACTGCTTTTACCACTTCTCTGTTTCACCTCACATTAGCAGCCTTCTGCTTATCTATTAGTGTCCTGACATTTGCTGCTGGTTTCTCCATTGAAGACACAAAGTCATCCAGTATCTGAAATGCCTCCTGATGGTACTTTGAATTCTGATGTTCACGGCACTTTTCTGCCTTTTTCTGCCAAGTTGTGAATGGGCGGGTGACAAACAGTCCTTTACCTGAACAATTCGAGCAGAACAGAGAACAGCACAGGCAGAATGCACCATCCAAATGTTGGCTATACACCATCCACTTGTACTCTTGAAGCCAAGCTAGTTGAAAGGATCTGTTACGCCCACCTGTACAGGATCTTGGGAAAATGTAGCTTGACCCTGGTTTAAAGTAGTTCTTTAACATCATGTACTTGTCCCAGGGTGACATGTTGTTAATAGCCTCATCTATTTCAGTGTGGCTCATGGTGGCTTGGATGACCTTTCCAATGTCGTATGAAGACGCATCCAGACCTGTCAAAAGAGGTCTGCTTAGAAAAGCACTCAGAACAAGCAATTTAATATTTTATATATAAATATATATTATAATAAATGTTCAAATGCTCCAGTTTTGAAAGTATACTGACCTGTGTCAACAGATTGCTTTTTCAGCCGATCATCACAATTGCTTTCATCAGTTTGGAGGCAGCTATTGTCATCAACATTAGAAGTACTGGTGCACACAGTGTCAGAACTTGCACTGTCTTCATCATCTTCTGCTCAAAGATAAATCAAGAACATATATGACACGTAATTAGGAAATGTCTGAATTTCTATCAAGCTTCAGTATCTATGGAATTCAAATGTCAAATGCTTTGATAAATACCTAACTAAAATTTTCTAAGAAAATGCTTTGAAAACAAAGTATTTGATCTTTAAATAATTCTGTTCTTTAAAAATCAAGTTTATAAGCAGCACGGTTTTGAAATTTACCTTCTATTCTCTGTTTCTTTGAAACAAAATTGTACAAGGAAACAGCTTTTGGCAGCTCTTTTCCTCGCTCTGTCCTTCTGCTCACGTCTACCCATTCTAGCATGAATGGCGTATCATCCAGCGCAGAAACCTGAAATACACATTTAAAATAATATTTACTTTAACATGTATTATTAATTTATACTTTCATTTAAAGTTAAGGGGGGGGGGGTTATATTTTCAGGCACACAGTTAAATTCTATACCACAATCAAGGAACTATGTAACTAACTAACTGTTACATTCATTTGTTATGAAAATACTGTATTTATGAAAGRTGGATCAGATTTTGCATCATCTAGAATTGGTTTTAAGTGTCTGGATGTTGTAGCTTTGAAACTGGACCAGTTGTGGTGTATCTTGGTAAAAACCAGACCCTTGTCCTTCACTTTGCTTACGAGGGTAGAAGAATCGCTTCTCTCCCGTAGAGAAGCAATTCTTGCTGGAGGCGTGGCCTCTGCTGAAGAGTGTGTGTGTGTGTGTGTCTGTGTTGCTGGAAGGAGGTTTAGCTAAGAAGCTAACTGGAAATAGCGTGCACTGTAAACAACCCTACTGAGAGGAGAAATATACCGAGCCGAATGAGACGACTGTAAATGACAGCTGCTGCTTTGTCAGACAGATTTATTTTAATTTGGAAGCCTTATCAACAGACTGGCTTGTTTTACTTCCTCCACGGTCATTGCTAAACTAAGTAGCAGACACTGCGCGCAGAAAATTGACGTCATTCAAAACTCTGTCTTCTGTTTGGCCCAGCTAAAACAAACTACAAGCAGAGACTGCACAGAAAATTTATGTTTTTCTGTGTAGAATAAACATAAAATAAAATAATAAAAAATACAGTGTAGAACAAATAATCCAGGTTTAAGGAGTTTAAAAACATTGTTTTTTAATCTAGAGCATATTAGAAATGCTGGAGGTAAAGCAAAAATACGTGTAATTGCCCTTTAGCTACTTTGAAAAATAACTTTAGCTTCACTGTGATATAAAGCTCAAAACGGTCGATTTTACATAACAACCCCTATAAATTGCAAACACAATATCAATAAGACCCCAAAGACCCCTTATGATGAACACAAACACTGGATCTGGYGTTCCCTCGCCCGGACGCGGGTCACCGGGGCCCCCCTCTGGAGCCAGGCCTGGAGGTGGGGCATGATGGCGAGCGCCTGGTGGCCGGGCTTTCACCCACGGAGCCCGGCCGGGCTAAGCCCGAAGAGGAGACGTGGGTCCCCCTTCCAACAGACTCACACCCGTAGGAGGGGCCAAAGGGGTCGGGTGCATTGTGAAATGGGCGGCGGCTGAAGGAAGGGACCCTGGCTGTCTGATCCTCGGCTGCAGAAGCTGGCTCTTGGGACGTGGAATGTCACTTCTCTGGTGGGGAAGGAGCCGGAGCTCGTGTGCGAGGCTGAGGTTTCGGCTAGAAATAGTCTGCCTCACCTCGACGCATGGCCCTGGTTCTGAAACCAGTCTCCTTGAGAGGGGCTGGACGTACTTCCACTCTGGAGTTGCCTGCGGTGAGAGGCGCCGGGCAGGAGTGGGCATACTTGTTGCCCCCCATCTTGGCGCCTGTACGTTGGGGTTTACCCCGGTGAACGAGAGGGTAGCCTCCCTCCGCCTAAGGGTGGGGGGACGGGTTCTGACTGTTGTCTGTGCTTATGGGCCGAACAACAGTTCAGATCACCCATCCTACTTAGAGTCCTTAGATGGGGTACTGGAGGGTGCCCCTCCTGGGGACTCCCTTGTTCTGCTGGGGGACTTCAACGCTCACGTGGGCAATGACAGTGAGACCTGGAG
>NW_013953567.1:11056-12341 GCF_001266775.1 Austrofundulus limnaeus
GTTTTTTATTTGTAAAAAATTTTTTTGCTTCCACTTCACAATTGTATACCACTTTGTGTTGGTCTTTCACATTAAATTCCAGTGAAATATATTTATGTTTGTGGTTGTAATGTGACAAAATATGGAAAAGTTCAAGGGGTATGAATACTTTTGCAAACCACTATTGACACGTCACCATTTTTCACCGTAAATATATTACTAGAGGTGCTAATGACATGAAATTTTCACTAGATGTCGGTAACAACCCAAGTGATCCATACATACAAAGAAATCAAACCATAMATGTCCAGAAATGAAGTTATTTGTAATAACGTGAAATGGCACAGGGAAAAGGTATTGAACACATGAAGAAATGGAGGTGTAAATAGGCATGGAAAGCCTAGACACCAGCTGAACTCTCTCAGTAATTAGAAAGCAAGCCTGCCCCTTGTCTGTGCAAATATCAGCTGGTTCAGTCCCAAATGATGGCCAGGTATCACACAAGAACCATCTGATGATGGGTAAAAGTAAAGAGGTCTCTCAAGACCTTCGCAACCTTATTGTTGCAAAGCATAATGATGGCATCGGTTACAGAAGAATGTCTAAATTTCTGAAGGTTCCAGTGAGCACTGTTGGGGCCATAATTCAGAAGTGGAAAGAACATCATTCCACCATAAACCCACCATGACCAGGTGCTCCTCTCAAGATTTCTGACAGAGGAGTGAAAAGAATTATCAGAAGAGTTGTCCAAGAGCTAAGGACCACTTGTGGAGAGCTTCAGAAAGACCTGGAATTAGCAGGTATGTTTGTTTCAAAGAAAACAATAAKTAATGCACTGAACCACCATGGCCTGTATGCATGCTCACCACGCAAGACTCCACTTCTGAAGAAACAGCATGTTGAAGCTCCTTTAAAGTTTGCTGCACAACCTTTAGACAAGACTGTGAAATACTGGGAGAATATAGTCTGGTCAGATGAGACCAACATTGAACTGTTTGGATGCCATAATTCACATCATGTTTGGAGGTCAAACAGCACTGCACATGACCCCAAAAACACCATACCAACAGTGAAGTTTGGAGGTGGGAACATCATGGTGTGGGGCTGTTTTTCAGCATATGGTACTGGCAAACTTCAAATAATTGAAGGAAGGATGAATGTAAAAATGTACAGAGGCATTCTTGATAAAAAAAAATCTGCTTCCATGTACCAGGATGATGAAGATGAAACGTGGCTGGACATTTCAGCAAGACAATGAGCCCAAACACAAAGCCAAGGAAACTCTCAGTTGGTTTCAGAGAAAGAA
>NW_013953567.1:12701-22379 GCF_001266775.1 Austrofundulus limnaeus
GAAAATTTCATGTCATTAGCACCTCTATTAATATATTTACTGAGAAAAATGATGACGTGTTCAATACTTATTTTACCCGCTGTATGTATATATATATATCATTTTATATGATCTCTGTGATTCACAAAATCACAGGGAAGATTTTCCAATCAGCCACCAGCAACAATATTATCCTGCCACTCACTGTCACAGCATGATTGATGACAAAGAGAGAGAAAACCGGTCTCTCACTGCTTCAACCACTCCAGACAACTCAGCCACCAACCTTGAGCAGAATAATAATGTGCGCACAAATGTGATATTAGACTTAGGTTAGTTGCAACGCATGCAGATCAGTTTGCCAAAAAACATGTTGTCCCCACATGGATCAGCTGGGATCCAAATCTAGATCTTAACAAAAAATACTCCAGTTTTCGCTGAGTGGTGAATGACTGCTGAAATGCGTTAAAGAAGGTTTTTACCTTCTTACCGCCTAAGAACTTGGCACTAACATTTGGATTCAACACTGTTTCTATTAGCCAAATATCCTGATCATATCCCATTCATTGGTTTAATGAATGGATTTCAGTGTTTTCAAATGTTGTCAATGGATGTATATCTAAAACTGAATAATTTTTGTAGTCAAATTTAATTAAAAATTAACAACAAAGCAGACTGATAAAAATCCATAAAGATGACTGTAACTGAGTTTTACTCACAGTGAGTGATGTGTTGGTAGCTGAGAGTAATTCATAGCACATAGTTTGAGTGTTGTATCTTGCAAAAACATATATTGCACAAAATGTTATTTAGAAATTGGTGAAATATGTCTGTAGCTCTGTCATTTCTTATCACAAGATCATCATAGTCTAAAACTCTGGCAAATAAAAGGCAAGTGATGAGTATTCCTTCAAAGAATGTTAGTCCTTAAATTATTTAAGATCTAAAAAAATCCTATCATCTTAGCAGTTAGTAGTCCATATGTACAGTTGAATTACAATGTATGCTACACGCACACACACACACACACGCACACACACACACACACACACACACACACACACACACACACACATGTACAGTAGGTGTACTTTAACTGCTTGGCGCCTGGGTCTTCCTGTAGAGCCAGAGCTGGACGGTGTGGTGCTGGACAGGCTTTTCCCGTTAAGGGCCTTGTGGTTACCAAGGTACCATGTGCCCATTCATTACTGTTTGTTTTCAAAGCCATTATAAGTCCAGCGCCCCTTCTCTGAGTGGCCCGTCCAAATAGTCTCCTTTGTTGGACGCAGTCTCTCCCCCGTCATAGAAGCAGAGAAAAAACAGTTGGCTACATATGCTAAGGTATGCGATGAGGTGCATGTCCAAATCATACATTTACCTTCCCTGGACTCATACTTCCTCTAATCCACACACACACACACACACACACACACACACACACACACACACACACACACAGCTTTCCATTCAGCCCTCCACTTACACTGTTTCTTTACTTAACATTTAAGGTTTATGAAACAGGAATGTTCCAGCATCAAAACTGTTACTTCAAGAAAGCGCAATGCTGAAACACTGATACTGTTTTGGCCCTGCAATGCATTCTGGGCTATTTTGTTTGGGCAGCCACATGCGGTGTCCTTTCGCAAACCAAGAAATTACAAACTGATTTGATTTGGTTATGACTGATTGCACACAAGACTTGCATAACCAAACATACTCTATCTTATTTTGACATCTACTTTACTGCAGTGAAACTTTTTATTATGGTTAAAACATATAATTGGTTAAAAACACAATTATTTTAAAGTCACTTTATAAATCTCTTGAGAGTTGTGCTCAGGATGCAAAATAGAAGAAAGCTGTTAACGACAGGGTCTGAACTAAAAATGAGAGGATAGAAGATTTGAGTTTGAGTTTCGGATGGAAATGAGCAATAATATCTAAACAAAAAAAATAAGTTCAAGAAGTTTCAATAAGTTTCATTAAAATCTGTTCAGTTGTTTGAGGTTTTGAGTGAACATGTAAACAGGTTTTACTTCAACAATAAATGCTAAGCTTTTAAACAAACCTCTCAATGAGTAGCACCTGGAGTATGTGTTGGGAATAACTCACAGCTACTACCAATATTTAGTATAATACCTAAAATGATTGATGATGCCTTTATTGTCATTGCATGGAGCACAATGAAATTACATTTAAGAACTGAGGCATTTGGTTGGTTCAGCTCGCTAATTGGTCTGCACCTCACCGCAGCTGGAGTCAATCTGGGTCATCAGCTCTCAGGCTTTTTAAGGCAGCTCTAAAGATCGGGTCCTCGCTGATGCATCGCTTGCTACTGGTAAAGCATCTCAGCCTAGAACCTAGTTCTTTACCCGAGTTGTATTAATATTTGTATTTACCTTTGTACAGAGAAACTGCCTCCTGAGCTACCTGGACCCCCGCCTCCTAGATCCTGAGTATTGCCCGAGAGCTACTCACCTGATCCTCATCATGCTGTCGCCTGTCTGCCGCTGGCCGGTAGCCAAACTTGAAAATACTCATCTGGATAACTTACCTTAAACCCTCTCCTCTATGGTGGAAAGCCCCCTCCAAGCTGTAAGAATTAACCTGTTAACTCACCTTCAAAATACTCACCTCCTTGAAGAAACTTGAACTGATCATCTCCTCTTCCTTCCACAGCCCTGGTCCAAACGTACTGTCACCTGTAAATAAAAACACTTATTTTATGTAATCTGTCTCCTGAGTCTGTTTATCATTAGTTTGCTCACGTTACACAATATTTCAGAAAACCTCTGTCATAAACACCCTTTCAATAAGACCCACATGACAAAAACATAGGGGAACAGATGAACAGGTCATGCTGCAAACAGCAGGGGTTGGGCTACTTTTAAAAAGAAATGAAATACAACAGAAGGTCAAAACAAAATCAATCAATCCATCTATCCATTTTCTTCCCCCATTTTTCCTTTCCAGGATACGGAGGTCAATGGTGCCCATGTCCAGCAGTCATGCAAGAGGCGGGGTACACCCAGGACAGTTTTCAAGTCCATCACAGGGTCGTTAAAACACTTGACCACTGAAACCTATAGGGATGATTTAGAGTTGTCAATTAATTGAACAGGTGTATTTGGTTTGTCAGAAAAAACTCAAGTACCCAGAGAGAATGTGCAAACTCCAACCAGGAAGGTCCCAGGCTGGCACGCAATTCTGCTGTGAGGATCTGTGAAAATGTATTTATTTATTTTTTGTATTTTGTTTAAATGTTTTTATAGTTGGATTGTTATGTGTGTCCTGATGCATCTCAGTAATCCAGGTAAAAATCAAAAAGAAAAAAAAATTTCTTCTAGTAATGGTTCTTAGCAGACACGTATTTCTGAATGATTCTTACGGGCTGGAGAAGGAGATGACGCTTGGAGGAGTTGGTCCAAAAGGTGAAGATCCAAAGGTGAGTATTTACAGGTGAGGAATCATTTACACTGATTTGTGGGAGGCAGCACATGAAATCCTGGTGAGTGGCTCTGGTTCCAAGGCAATTGGCAAAATAACGTGCCGGAGGTCGTCTTCTGTAAACAGGTAAGTAAAAATACACAAGATAAACTCTAAGAGAGACAACAGGTATCAGGCTGAGCTCATACCCAAAATGAGGCGATGCTTCAGCTATGAGATGATCCTCAGCACAGCCTTAAGAAGCCTGGAGATTGATGAGCCAAACTACATGCAGGTGTGGGTAATCAGCACTGCACCCAATCAGGGAGGCAGGGGGTGAAAACACCAAAATGCCTCAATTGGTTTGAGTTGAATAAATTATCACTTAATTTGGATAAAACTAACTATATGATATTTAGTAAAAAAAAACAAATGGTTGATGTTTCATTTCACATTTGTGGTGTTGAAATACGCAGAGTTACTGAGGTGAAATTTTTGGGCATTATTATTGATGAAAATTTAAATTGGAAATCTCACATAAGTTACATTAAAACTAAAATTGTGAAAGCAATTGCAGTTTTATACAAGGCTAAGGAAGTATTTAACGACAACGCCATTATTGTACCTCATTTAACTTACTGCATTGAAGTTTAGGGAAAAGCATGTAAAATATTTACATATCCCGTTTTTTTTTTTGTTTGTTTTTTTTTTTTTTTGCAAAAAAGAGCTGTGAGAATTTTGACAGGAAAGCATTGTTGTCATCCATCTAATGTTTTGTTTAGTCAGTTGAGATTATTGAAGTTTTATGATCTGGTTGATTATAAATTTCTGTTTATGTATAAAGCTCATCACAATGCTTTTACCTTCTGCAATACGGTTTTATTTTACTAAGAGGATAAGTGTTTAAACTTGAAAGGATTTGAGATGTTTGTTTTACCAAAAATTAGAACAAACTTGAAAGAGAAATGTACTTCAGTTCAGGGTATCAAATTGTGGAACAGTTTAGCAAAGGACCTCAAAACTACTGGTACTATTCATTCATTTAGAAGAAGGGTCAAAACTTTGTTTTTGAAAAGTTATTGGCAGACTATGTTTGAATAATTTACTTTTGTTTTTTATTTTTTGTTCTTTCTCTCTCTGCTGTTCATTGCATTGAAAAATGGTGTTTTTTTATTGTAATCTTTTTTGTTGATGCATATTTTGTTATATTTATGTAAATATTTTGATGTATGTATATGTGTATAAGTATGTATGTAGGTGTATGTATGTGTATGTGTCTGTGTATGTACATATGTATTTATACAGTGTGTGTAAATGGGTGTGTGTGTGTATTCATAGATGTATGTGTGTATGCAATGATACACACATACATCTATGTGGATGTGGATGTGTTTTTGTATGTATAGATATTGTTTTAATTGGGGCAGATATAAGATTCTTTTCTTCTCTCCGCTCCTTTTCATTTAATGATATTGTGCTTTTTGTTTATTTTTAAGGCTTGTTTTTGTTGTTTAAATGAAACAAATATTAGAAAAAAGTGATATTTTCAACCTTATTTACAGCAATATTTATTTCAGTACTTCCTCAGCCTGAGTCTGATTATGTTAATGGATGGCATTTTTACAAATAAGTAAGTAAGTAAACTTTATTTCTATAGTACCTTTCACAAACACAAACATCACAAAGAGCTTCACAGAAAACAAAAAATAACTAAAAACAATAAAACAGATCACAGATATAAAAAACAACAATTAAAGCACAATTAAAAAGCACTTAACTAAAAGCCTGTCTGAATAATAATGTCTTAAGATGTTTCTTAAAAGAGTCAGTAGAATCTGAACAGCGAAGGGACAGAGGGAGAGCGTTCCAGAGCCTCGGGGCCACCATCTGAAAAGCTTTGTCTCCACTGGTTTTATAATGGGTTCCAGGGACCACCAGCAGCATTTGATTAGAAGACCTCAAAGTCCTGGATGGACAGAGAGGCTTCAGAAGGTCCAGGATGTATTTGGGGGCCTGACCATGAAGTGCTCTGTAAGTTAAAACCTAAGTTAAAATGCACAGGGAGCCAGTGCAGAGAGGCTAAATCAGGTGTAATGAGGGCTCTCCTGTGGGTCTTTGTTAATAATCTCACTGATAAATCAACTCTGGTGAGTTAAACTGGAGCAGAGGGGTATTTCCTTGAGCTAACCGCTGCAGCTTGGACCCGACTCATCTCGAGCACAACTGTTTCTGGGCAGAATAACCGAGTAGCTCGAACCCAGCCCGACACGAGTCCAAACTGTTTCCGGGGAGATTAACCGAGCTGCTTGGACCTGTCAGTTATGCTACATTTACACCAAATGCATTGCGCGTCTCCAAAATACACAAGACTGGAAGTAGTTTTTCCTACAACAGTTGCAGGCACCTTGACCTGTTTTCAAGTCATCATTTGGTGATGTCATCTGTAAGATTCCAACCCTTCACATCAGCATGACTGGACAGAGGGTGGCTGGCGCTCCCCATCATACTCACTCCATAAACTCATTTTGACACACACCTTTCAATAAATATAAACACATCACGGTCCCAAGCTGTGGAAATCTGAATTAACATAACGCACACACACACACACACACACTCACACACACACACACACACACACACACACACACACACACACACACAGGTTTGTATTTCTATCTTATTAGGACCATTCATTGACTTCCATTCATTTCCAGTAATTTCTACAGTCTAACCCTGACCACAAACCCTAAAACTAACCTAAACTCAATTCATACCTTGTTCCTAAACCCAACCCACCAATGGAGTTCCACCATATTGGGACTGGCCTTCAGTCTCCATTAGGACTACTGGTCTTGACAAGGTAGGTGTGTATACCAGAAGCAGTCCTAAATAGGTTGAAAAAATGAGTACAACCACACACACACACACACACACACACACACACACACACACACACACACACACACACTAGACAAACCCTCTGGATGACCATCCAGGTAAGATGCCTTCAGGAGCCTCAGCAGGCTGCAGTGACCTGATCAAGTCAAAGCGCTGACAGATGGGAACACTGGCACATTCCTCTGACAGGTGATGGGAGCAGCTTCTATTTGATCTGCCTCTGAGTGCAGAGAGAAGAGGAAGAACTCCCCCACAGAAAAAACAGGAAAAAAAAAAATTGCTTAACTAATGTTTGCCAGTGAAGGTGGTGAATCCTGCTGAAGATGTTGAGTTTGGAAACATTTCAAAATACAGAAAAAAATAGTCAACTTCAAATTTTTTAGATCCGTCACAGATGTGTGTATGTGTGTGTGTGTGTGTGTGTGTGTGTGTGTGTGTGTGTGTGTGNCACACACACACACACACACACACACACACACACACACACACACACACACACACACACACACACACATACATTTTCATAACCACAAGTGTGCTCATATATCCAACCCCACACAGGACAGCCATGGCAACATTCACTTTTTTAAACAGTGTTTCTTAAAAGAAGAAAAGGGAAAAAACATGCATCAATTCTAAAAAGCCACATAATTGTAATAATCACAGACAAGGGGGATAAATCAAGGGATGTGCAAATTAAAAACCTTAAAGTCTCCATCTCAATGACAAGAATGAACCACACTTCTACAGGAAATCAATTAAAACTTAATGTGAGTGAACAAACATTACGGAGAAGCTGGTTTTTTTACGTCACAAACTCACCACAGCCTGAAGTACTCCAGCTTGTGGTTCTTTCACTACATGGGCTGGATTGACTCTGTCACTAGTGTCACTTTGATTTGCCTCCTTTCAATAATCTCTTCATGTTTTCCATAATATTTAGCAAATCAACTCTATACACAGCCCTGATGATTAGAAGGTTGCTAGAAAATATTTTCCATGGAAAATGCACTTGTTTTGTTAACTGGCAAGACATCGAAGCTGTGGAAGTCTGATGTGCAGGTTTTATAAGGAAGATAAATTATTTTACAAAAACAGTAAGTCAATATTACAGCTGGCTAAAAATTTTAATTTGTTGTCCAAGATGAAATAAGGAGAGAGGAATATTCACTTGACCACTCAAACAAAACAGCTGCTGCTAAATATACTGAACAGTATCTGTATGAGGTAACAAATGAGAAACCTTGTTTTAGCAGTATTAAAGCCTTAATACATAGTGTTCCTGTTTTTTTTTTCTTTTTCAACCGGAAAATGTGAAATGCTTCTGATTGAGGATTTTTTTTTTGCCTCAGCCAGAGGGCTTTGGATGTTTTCTTCATGAGTTATGATAAGATAGTGGAACAGGAGATGAATAATCAAAGGCTTACTAGTCTCATTCAAGAAGGTATGCTGAGAAATTCTATTAATATACGTTTCCACATATTGTCTCCTACTGCCCTCCACAGAACTGACAACTTGATGTGATGAAAAGGATTGATTACCACTGTGATCCTGAGGCTATGTTGTGTGGCATATCATTCCCTGGTACTGTCACCCATAGCAAACGGGCCTTAGGTGAGGAGTCAGACTGAGTAATTCAAAAACCTTGATGGAAAAAAACCCAATATATTTATCTTAAAAATTTGCAGCAGAGTACCTGGTTGGCCCAAAGAGAGATGGTATTCCTTTTCCACGTGGGTCCACCACCTGACTGCCAAGTAAGCCAGGCAGCAGGTAAGGGAGGGTTCCTTGCTGTTGTGATTCCTGTATGGCTTAAACTAGCTCCAAGCAGTTTCAAATCAACGCATTAATGTCCAATTATGCAAACACAGAGTCTGAACAATTCAAATTCAATTTATAATGGCACAAGTTTCTTCCCATAGCCCTGAGACTATGGTTGTTGTGACTTGGTGCTATAACTTATATGAAAAATAATTTAATTATGAATTAGCACATTTAAAAAATATATTTGAGAGTAATAATTTACATATACAGTTTTGTTTCAAACCATCTCAATTTTGTGTTACTTTGGTAACTATTCCTCCCACTTACCCCAGAGTACACACATCTATCTTATCAAATTATTTCGCTGTTTCTACCCTATTAAGTAGGACAGCACATTAACTGCAATGGTATGCCTAGGCCTCATGCTATGCAATATTACCCATCTTGAAATCCTATTAAAACCAGAAGAGTCAGGGCTGAAACCAACATGCAAAGTTCACAGCGTTCACGCTCTGTGCCATGCACGGCTTTAGCAGCCCCGGGAGTGGATTAGAAACATCCGCTATGCATTCTTCTACTAAGGATTAAAATTCAGACCGTTTATTGTGACTGTCACTGACTGCAGATCCACGATGTGACTCTTGGCAGGGTGTGATAGCAGTAAACTGGATGACACTTTAAAAATCATTTTTCTCCCATGATCATTAAAAGTTCCTTTAGGAGAGTGATGTAGCAAGTGTAGAAAGAAGCCTTTGCATAATTTTTTTCTCATCCAATATTTGTATAGCAAAATAGATGCTTTAAGACTACAAAAACCCTGACTTTGTGTAAGTAATGGTCATAATATTGACCTAGGCAAGTAGAGATGTTTAAAATAAATGTTTGTTACCTC
Source organism: Austrofundulus limnaeus (assembly GCF_001266775.1). Classification (NCBI taxonomy): domain Eukaryota; kingdom Metazoa; phylum Chordata; class Actinopteri; order Cyprinodontiformes; family Rivulidae; genus Austrofundulus; species Austrofundulus limnaeus. The sequence continues at coordinate 21,664 of NW_013953567.1, forward strand.
CTGGTCAGTTAATTCTTTTCTATTGACTAACAGAAAGTAAAAGATTACTTAAATCTGTGATTTTATTTAATCTGTAAATTGTGCTCTCTGTACAATGACAATAAAGGTCTCTCTAATCTAATCTAAATAATAATTTGTGAACCATGCATTTGGGGGTGGGGTGGTGTTATGATGTGGAAGCTCAGCGTAGTTTACTTTGTATGTGAAAATACATTTCCTTGAAGGTATTTTGAATCAGAAAAGTGCTGCACTGAGTGAGACGTAGGAGCTCAGCAGACACTTTCAGTTTCAGTTTCACCAGTTTTTTGCGTTGTTGCTGCAGAGCGCCTGCAGGAGTCATGGGTGGGGTGCAGGTTGTATGTGTGTGTGCTCTGTGATGAGGAAGTTCAGCTTTGAGACAGCCCAGAGGAGGAGCTGGTCCCAAAAAGATGGTTCTAGTCCCAACCAGTAGTTTGACTCATTCATGCATGTTTGAGAAATCCTGTAGTTTCCTGAGGCAGCAGGCAGGAGAGCAAAAAGTAAGACTCTGAACTTGTTTTTGATGAGAGGAGAACATCACTGAAAAAAGTGCAACCGTCTCATTTATTTAAAGTGCTGTTTTAAATCAAACTAATTGAAAATTATGTTTTATTTATTTAAAATTGTTTTTCTCAGTTTGCTTCAAAGCAAATAATGTACATGTTGGAGTAAACTGAAATTATTGTTTGGATTAAAGT